>NC_047679.1:44454546-44661373 GCF_011762505.2 Arvicanthis niloticus | reverse complement strand
GGAAAACAATCTACCAAGCAATGGTCCCAAGAACACCTGGAGTAGCAATTCTGAATATCAAATAAATCAGTTTCACCAGAAGTAACCAAAAAAAAAAAAAAATAAGAAAGGGACACTACATATTCATGAAAGGAAAAATTTACCAAGAGAACTTGCAATTCTCAACATCATCCCCAATGTAAGCACCCATACATAAAAGACACTTTACTAAAATTAAAGCATACATTGCCCTACCAATAATAGTGGGAGATTTCAACACCACACTCTCAGCTATGCCAGATCATGGAAACCGAACTAATGAGACACAATGCGAACCTAACAGAATTTGACAATTGGACTTAACTGACCTCTATAGAACATTTCATCCTAAAACCAAAAGATACTACCTTCTTCCCGCCCCTCATGGACCTTCTCAAATAGACCATATAATTGTCACAAAACAGGCCTCAAACAGATAAAAAGATTGAAATATCCCGCACATTATCGAGACCACCTGGATTAAGACTTGTCGTTGACATGACAAAACCATTCAGAAACCGACATACCCTTGCAACTGAACATGCTCTACTCATGATAACCTTGGTCAGGAAAATTAAGAAAGAATTAAAGACTTTTTAGATTTAAATGAATGAGGACACTCATATCAAAACATAGGCCTCAGTGAAAGCGTACTGAAGAAAAATCATAGCTCTAAGTGCTCTCACAAAAGAAAGTTGAAAGAAGCATACTCAACAACTTGACAGCAAACATGAAAGCATTAGAACAAAAAAGAACTAGTATACCCCAGATTAGTGACGGCAGGAATCGTCAAACTCAGGCTTGAAATCAACCAGTGAAACAAAGAACTTACAAAATATCCAACAAAACCAGGAGCTGGTTCTTTGGGAAATCAATAAAGATAGACAACCCTTAGCCAGACTAACCACAGGGCCAGAGACAGCTTCAAATTAAACAAATCAGAACTGAATGGCACCTAAGACCAAGAAACGAGGGAGATTAAAAAATCTCAGATCCTACTACAAAGGCCTATACTCCATACAAATTTGAAAATCTGGAGGAATGGCCATTTTCTATATAGATACCAGGACCAAAGTTAAACCAGTAGCCAGATAACCACCTAACACAGTCCCCTACGCCTAAAGCAATATACACGTCATTAAAAATCTTCCCACCAAACAATGTCCTGGCAGATGGCTTCAGTGCAGAATTCTTTCAGACCTTCAAGAGACCATACCAATCCATCTTCTAGTTATTCATCGAATAGAAACAGAAGGAACTCTACCCAATTCGTTCTTGAATATCCCATTACACTCTACCTCAACCACAGAACGACCCAACAATAAGGAACTACAGACCAATCTCTCTTATGAAATATTGAGCCATAAATATCAATAAAATCTCGAAAACCGAATCCGAACAACACATCAAACATTATCCTCAAGATCAAGTAGGCTTTCTCCAGGAATGCGGGATGGGGTTCAATATTCGGAAATCCTCAATGTAATCCACTACATAAATAAACTCAGAAGAGAAAAACCACATGGTCATATCACTAGATTCTGAGAAAGCATTTGACAAAATTCAACATCCCTTCATGTTAAAAGTCTTGGAAGATCAGGATACAAGGCCCATATCTAAACATAGTAAAAAGCAATATACAGCAAGCCAGTAGCCAACATCAACTAAATGGAGAGAAACTTGAAGCAATCCCACTAAGATCAGGGACTAGGCAAGGCTGCCCACTCTCACCTTACCTATTCAATATAGTACTGGAAGTCTTAGCTAGAGCAATTAGACAACAAAAGGAGTCAAAGGGATACAGATAGGAAAGGAAGAAGTCAAAATTTCACTATTTGCAGATGATATGATAGTATACTTAAGTGAACCTAAAACTTCCACCAGAGAACTCCTAAAACTGAATAAACAACTTTAGCAATGTGGCTGGATATAAAATCAACTCAAACAAATCAGTAGCCTTCCTCTACTCAAAGGATAAACAGGCAGAGAAAGAAATCAGGGAAATGACACCCTTCACAATAGCCACGAATAAAATAAATTATCTTGGAGTGAATCTAACAAAGCAAGTGAAAGATCTGTATGACAAGAACTTCAAGTCTCTCAAGAAAGAAATTGAAGAACATCTCAGAGATAGGAAAGATCTCCCATGCTCCTGGATTGGCAGGATTAATTTAGTAAAAATGGCTATCCTGCCAAAAGCAATCTACAGATTCAATGCAATACCCATCAAAATTCCAAATCAATTCTTCATAGAGATAGAAAGAGCAATTTACAAATTCATTTGGAATAACAAAAAACCTAGGATAGCGAGAACTATTCTCAACAATAAAAGAACCTCTTGGGGAATCACCATTCCGGACCTCAAACTGTACTACAGAGCAGTAGTGATAAAAACTGCTTGGTATTGGGTACAGAGACAGAAAGGACGATCAATGGAACAGAATTGAAGACCCAGAAATGAACCTGCATACCTATGGTCACTTGATATTTGACAAGGGAGCTAAATTCATCCAGTGGAAAAAGGACAGCATTTTCAACAAGTGGTGCTGGCTCAACTGGAGGTCAACATGTAGAAGAATGCAAATTAATCCATTCTTATCTCCTTGCACAAAGCTCAACTCCAAGTGGATAAAGGACCTTCACATAAAGCCAGGTACAACTGAAAATATTAGAAAAGAGTTGGGGAAGACCCTCGAATACCTAGGCACAGGGGAAAAGTTCCTGAACAGAACACCAATGGCTTATGCTCTAAGATCAAGAATCGACAAATGGGACCTCATCAAATTGCAAAGCTTCTGTAAGGCAAAGGACACTGTCAACAAGACAAAACGGCAACCAACAGATTGGGAAAAGATCATTACCAATCCTACAATCTGATAGGGGGCTAATATCTAATATTTACAAAGAATCAAGAAATTAGATGCCAAACAACAAAATAACCCATTAAAAAATGGGGTACAGAGCTAAACAAAGAATTCTCACTGAGGAAACTCGAATGGCCGAGAAGCACCTTAAGAAATGCTCAACATCCTTAGTCATCAGGGAAATGCAAATCAAAACAACACTGAGATAGCCACCTCACACCAGTCAGAATGGCTAAGATCAAAAACTCAGGTGATAGTAGATGCTGGCGAGGATGTGAAGAAAGAGGAACACTCCTGCATTGTTGGTGGGGTTGCAAGCTGGTACAACCACTTTGGAAGTCAGTCTGGCGGTTCCTCAGAAAATTGGACATAGCACTACCTGAGGACCCAGCTATACCACTTCTGGGTATATACCCAGAAAATGCCTCAACAAATAACAAAGACATATGCTCCACTATGTTCATAGCAGCCCTATTTATAATAGCCAGAAGCTGGAAAGAACCCAGATGCCCTTCAACAGAGGAATGGATACAAAAATGTGGTACATTTACACAATGGAATATTACTCAGCTATTAAAAATAATGAATTCGAGAAATTCTTAGGTAAATGGATGGATCTAGAAAATATCATCCTGAGTGAGGTAACCCAATCACAAAAGAACACACACTGGTATTTACTCACTGATAAGCGGAGATTAGCCCAAAAGTTTGAAACAACAAAGATTCAACTACCAGACGACACGAAGCTCATGAAGAAGAAAGAACAAGTGAGGATGCTAGGTCTTTCTTAGAAGGAGTAACTAAATAACCAAGGGAGCAAATATGGAGACAAAGTGTGGGGTCAGAAATCTGAAAGGGGGGGTTGTAGGGAGACCATTGTGTCTGGGTATTCATTCCATAGGCAGTCACCAAAAATAGACGCTGATAGGGATGTCAAGGATGGGAAAGCTGACAGCAGCCTGATAAGGCTGTCTCCTTAGAGGTCTCTCAGAGTCGGACATACCCAGAGACAGATACCCACAGCTATCCATTAATCTGATCAAAAGTTCCCAATGGAGGAGTTAGAGAGTAAATTGAAGGAACCGTGAACCATAAGGGCTGGTGGCCCTGTGAGGAGAGCAAGAATACCAACCAGCCAGAGCTCCCCAGGGTCTAAACCACCAGCCCAGGAGCACATAGGGAGAGACACATGACTCCAGCTGTATATGTAGGGGAGGATGGCCCTGTTGGGCATAGGTGGGAGACAAGATCATTGGTACCCTGAAGGCTGAGCACTGAGGGGGGGGAATCTGAGGGTGGGGAGGGAGGCTGGGGGGTAGGTGGGTAAAACACCTTCATAGAGGCAGGAGGAGGGGGGATGGGATAAGGGGTTCCTGGGTGGTGGGGGAAATATGGTAAGGGGATAAAATTGAAATGTAAATATTATATCCAATAAAAGAGGGGAAAAATAGAAAAGCTGGTTAGAACCAACATTCTTAATAAAATGTCAGCCCTCTTTAAAAAAAAAAACTATCTTGATACTAAAAATTTGTTTTGAGAATTGTATATTGCAGAATGATCAGCCTTGGTGTATCTACTCAACAAGCAAGCTGGGCAGACCTGCTCAAACCTCTGAGGTCCGTGAATTCCATCTGGAGGCAGCGAAGACACAGCATCAGAGGATTGTCAACTTGCTCTCCCCCCCCCCTCCTCTTCTAATATCTCAACGCCCATAATCAGCTTGAAGAAGCTATGATGAGTCAGCGCCCCTATTCCCTGGGCATGGGGACTAAGGTGGTAAATGTTGGGCTGTCTCCCTAGGGAAAAGTAGTGGTTTTGTCGGAATAGAGAGGATTAGCTAGGGTTTATTGCATAGCCATAACCTATTAGTAGAAATCTGTATAATTAATATCAAGATGAAGATATAAATTCTTAAATGGCACCAATTTACTTTGTTTACAAATTTTAAGGTTTTCATTGGCATGAGCTTCTTAGTGATATAAGAGTGAGATGAATATTGTTACTCTCATAGGCATTGTACCAGTATAACACACTTAGGAATACAAAGCTTAGACCCAGTCCTTCTTTAACTTTTTAACTGATTTGAGATGGTCAGCCTGTGAGTTAAGGGACTATAGCAAATTCATGACTTGGAGTTTATTATAAGGGTAGTTCTCTATGTTTTATTTAGAAATAGCTGAGTGGAGTTAACAGGCAACAGTCCAGATTACCTTACATGGATAGCTGGTTTTCAAAACATCAGAAATCCTTAGAATTGACATGACAAACATTTCAGTATTAATGTTCATTTTCATTAGAGACCTGTCTGCTCCGGACAGCTTCCTATGTTAAATTCTAAGAAGAAATTGAGCATCCTTGGAGTTACTCCAGTTGTGGTGAGACAAGCCACTAGGCAAGAATTGCCACTTTCCTTCTACAGACAAATTACTGTCCAGAAAAGGACACACTTGCAGAATAGTCGACTGATTATATCTGCCTAGACAGAGTAATCAGCCCTTAATAATTCTGCAGCACTAAAGGTCTGTCAGATGATCCTGGGCCAGAAGGCAGAAGAACAGATGCTCCAACGTTTTGAAGTAGAGCGAGTGTCCAGGTGTTCAGAGGTCTCTATAAATTGGCTAAGTTTTAGAAGCTATGCTTTGTGCTTCCCACAATTATAGTCAACTCAGTCATTCTGGATTTCTGATGGGGTTGAAAACTTATAGCTATTTACTTTGAGAGAAAAGATCTGAGTGTATGGTCATCAGCTGACATTCATCCTAAAGCCAAGGAAAAAGCCAGGTTCAGAACTAAGTGTTTTAGTTAGGATAGATGACAGAGGTGCTGGTTAGTCAACAAAAGGATGGACTGGGTATTAGGACTATCTTGTACCTCACTGGTACAAATAGGCATAATTATGCTCTAATTGTATTTTGAGAGAAAAGTTTCCTTTAACAGGAAGGGTGATGTGTAGGAGGAGCTAAGGTGGGAGGAGTACTGAGAGGAAGAAAAGGAGTAAGAAGAGGAGAAGAAGAAGGAGAGGAGAAGCTAGGTGATGAAAGAGAGATAGAGGGGGGAGACAGGGAAGCAGATGTTCATGTATCTCCACCACGTCAAAGATAGTTGATATATCTAGGTTGGGTAGTGGGTTACACCTCTGATTGAACAATACCAAACTTATAAAGCCTATGATTAACATTTCTTAAAAAAATGTATAAATGCAAAAAGGAAAAGGGGGGCATGGGAATAGGGGTTTTCTAAGGGGGGAGAATGGGGAAACGGGATGGTATCTGAAGTGTAAATGAAAGATCTAATAAAAAAAAGAATTGGCAAGATACCAGAATATATTATACCTTTAATTAAAATGTTTTAATAAGTTTCTTTGTATAGTTCAAATGATTCTAATCTGACAACCAAACTGCATATGCACATTTCTCATAGTAAGACATTCTCTCTATTCAGTTTTGACAGTACCTGGAATTAGCATGGAACGTAGAGATCAAAGATTCAGTCCTATTAAGATTCTCCTGAAATTTTAGATTCCATTTGCCTATAACTCACAAGTTCTCTGACACTTGAGTATGAATTGAAAGTTTTAGTTTAGACTTGCTTCTTTGTATATGCATGAGTGACTATTAGCCCAATAGTCTCATGTTTTCTTCTAGCTTCAGAGAACAGGGGGCAATGCTAGAAGTTAATAACCTATTAAATAATGGCCTTGCTTTTATGTGAACTGTCCCACATAAAACAGACCACAAACATTTGGCTGGCTACTTATATTGATTAATATTCAAAGAATGTCATGATATTATATTTGTGAAGATATTTTCTCCTTTTTGCATTCTTATTTCAAGAATTCTTCTTCTTTTCTTAATAAGATTTATTAATTATATATACTGCATTCTGCCTGCATATATGCCTGCAGGACAGAAGAGTGTACATATCTCATTATAGATATTTATGAGTCACCATGTGGTTGTTAGAAATGAACTCAGGACCTCTGAAAGAGGGCCCAGTGCTACTATTGTCTGAGCATCTGCCTTACAATGTCTATTATCCGGGATAGGTACAATGTTGAGTTTTTCCCAAAAATATTTTTAAAAATCATTGTCCGTTATTCATTTCTGACTTCACTTTCTTTCATGTGTCTTTCATCTAATGGAAATCCTATTTGGTATTTTCAGTACCTATATCCCTTAATGTCCCAAGTTTGGGACATTTTGTATTAGTGCTATTCATTTCTTAACTCATCAAGCAGACTAACAGAGAAAGCAAACCTAGTTTATAGCTGCAATTATTCATGAATATAATGTGACAAGAAAAGAGAGGCTGAATAATTGACTTGCACTGAAATTCTTGAAGTCAACTATATGACAAACAATGGTCAGAAAATAGTAGTAGTGAAGCAAGTTATATTTATTTTACTGGTCTAAGAGGTAATATTCAGACTCAGGAATGTGCAGGAAGCCTAGCTAAAACTAAAGGACTTACATATGATACAACACACTACCAATATCCTATATTCCTAAATAATGAATATCAAAAAATAAAGTCAATGTTGAATTTCAGTCGGCATAGTCTATATAGAGGTATAACACCTTCCCACTGGGAATCAACTTACAAGAAAATTATGGGCTGGATGAAAACTTAGTATTTTAAAAGTCTGCCTTAAAATGTTTCTGGCTTTCCATCGAAAATAACTGCATCAAATAAAAATAACGTTATGTTTTTGAAAGGGTGTCACCTATTTTCTAGAATAAATGTACAGCTGAGACCTTGAGTGGATTTGTAAAAAATTTACAAAATCAATGTATTTCATATTCTTTGGATGGCCTAATAATTTCCATAGACGTGATGACTTAAAAACAACAGAAAGTTATTATCTTACAGTTTTCCTGTCTAGACATCTAAGTCAGTATTATTAATCATATAATAAAATGCTTACCGTTTCACAGTTCGTATGAAGATTTCTAGAAAACCCAACGTTTGCCTCCTAGAGCTTTTAGTGACTGCCATATCCTCTTTTTTTCTAACTTTTTGTTGTAACATTTCTCCAAAGTCACCATACCATATTCTTCTATATTATCTCCCTCGACTTTTCATCAGAAGATATTTGTTACTATATTCCATATCCAGCAGAATAATCCAGAGCATTTACAATCTCATCATCTTTAGTTTAACTGTATAAATGCAGACTCTTCTTTCCAATACAGCTTCCAAAGAAAAGAAATTTATAATCGTAGATAGTTTTAGATTCTTTATTAGCTGATGACACCAGCTACTTTAAATTAGTACTCCTTAATACTAATAATACTCTTAGCAATAATATTCTAACACACTTATATCATTTAGTTTACATAGGTTTGGACTTCTAGGATCTTTAAATAGGCTTGGATTTCACGAGTCCTAGGAAAGTTCATCCATAAATGGAAATCACTTTGCAGGAACATCTGATATTGAAGTTCACATCATTATCAACTTAAAGGTATATTTATTTCAATAGGTGAATCAATGCCTAGGAGACAGATTAACTTAAATGCACCCAATACGCTAATTATTGAATAACCATATGAATGGACTAAATTGTTATCAACCGTGCATAGACATATAGAAACTTCTTCACTCTTAGAATCCCCAAAGAGGGTTCAATGAGATACTCGAATGTGCTTTTTACAAAGCAAGATGACCAGGTTCAATTGCTTTGATACATTCTTTTGAGGAAGATATAGAAACATTGCTGTTTGGCACTTTATTTCTATTTCAGACATAGTTTTTATACTATAATAAACCGTACTGAACTAGGGCTCAGATACATGTATTAATTATCTCAATATTCTCTTATATGGTTTCTATAAACTTTTCTATATTTCACAACCACTTTTCTCACAAAAAACATCTTTTCAATTCCTCCTATATCTACTGGCAATAATTAAGATTGTCCATCATCTACTCAATCTTTAAAGTGTTTTCTATTAAAATAGCATTATATCTCATTTGAAAATATTTGCAAATATACTTTTTTAAAAATATTTATTTATTACTTATATCCCCGTGTTGTGCCTGCATGTATGCAGGCCACCAGATAAGGCAACAGATCTTATATTAGATGGTTATCAGCATCATGTGTTTGCTGGAATTGAACTCAGGACCACTGGGAGAGCTGCGCCAGTGCTCTTACCTCTGAGCCATCTACGCAGCCTCCAAATATGTTCTTATAAATTATTATCCTTTAAAATGATTTTAAATGTGTATGAGTATCTTTCCTGCTTTTATGCATGGTGTTGTATACTGCGGCATGCCTTGTCCTCTTAGAGACCAGAAGAGAATATCTGGCACCTTAAAGTGGAGTTACAGATGAGCTATTATATGGGTTCAGGAAACAAAGTTTGGGTCTTCTGGCAGACCTACAAGTGCTCTTAGCTGATGAGCTTCCTTTTCATACCAATTCATCTTTTGAAATGATCTGGAATTTTAAGATTCAATGTGTAATCTTTGCATTTTTTGGTGCTACATAACAATTTGTCTCCATTAGCCATCAGCCTTTGTTGTTAAGTATTATTTGATATAATGTCTTTACTTACAGGGTACAGTGTACTAAACCAACATTTGCATATATCAAATCTTGAGGATCTGTGTCATTCTAACCACCGATATTCTGACCTTTATTTTGTTGATTTTTAAGATTAGGCTAAGTATTTAATCAAATTTATAATTTTTTGCATTTGTGCTGCCTGTATTTAAAGTTTGATCAGTTTTTGATTAGGTAGAATTTGGTTACATTTTGAATAAATTTCATAGATTTTGAGTAATAAACTACTTCATTGCTTTTGTGTTTTGAACACTCATTTCCTTACTTTGTTTTGAACCTCTGCCTCTTAGTCATACTGGCTGTTTTACAGTCAAAGTTCAATTACCTGAACTCATACATGTATGGGATATTTGTTTTAGATTTACAAGCTACTTTATTGTAAGTTAAAACTTCTTATAAGAAATAACTAATGGTAAATATACACCTAATGTTCCTTTTATCATTTTCCCTATGTAAAATTCAATGTGTTCATTTACAACTGATTTAACATTTTTTATAAATTTTTATTATATATAAAATAATCTAATAACTTGATTGTCAAATTGATGTTAGTTCTGGGTAACATTTTATAATTATTTTAATTTGTCCAATATAGCTGATATACATTCTTTGAAGTAGATATTGTGATGACTCAAAGTGTTTTCTTCTTATATCATTTTACTTAAAATATTATATGAAATTACCTACCTTCTATCTTCTCCCATGTTCCTCTCTAAATAAGATCTCTCTGTTTTAAATTGTTCTCATAACATACACATAAATTCACATGCATGTGCACATGTATGCACACGACACATACACAGTCATAGAAATACAAATTTAAGGCTTATTTGAGTTTGATTTAGAAATGTAATTAGTAGAGTCATATGTTAAAATGCTTGATTCTCTAACGAGTTGCATTCCTTGGAATATTGTGGGACCTTTAATAGATGCGTAGCACTTGAGCATGTAGGTCAATGGAAAGTTGCCCATGAATTTTATAATTCAATCTTGCTTCTTCTCACTTTCTGTTTCTTCCTGCCATGCCATTGTTCAATGATAGAATGTAATTCCCACAAACAATAAACCAAATTATCTGTTCCTTCCTACTTTTTCTTGCTTTTTTTTGCTAGGATCACTTATTTTATTTTATTTATTTATTTATTTATTTATTTATACTTATAGTGGACATGGTATGAAAGTAATAAATAGAGCACAAGAGAGATGGTTAATGACATTAAGTTACTTCTGTTAAGTATTTTATCACAGAAAAAGGCAAAGACAAACTGGGAAGTAGTAGGCTTCTTTCCATGTGTATACATCCTGTGTATTGAGGGAAGATCTTTAAAGTCTCTATGAAAGGTGTGATAAAATGTAGCAAAAAGAAATATTTTAAGTTATTGGGAAAATGTTTTCAAAGTACTTAAGATACTTAAAATTTCAAATATTTATGAATTCAAAGGAAAAAATACAAGATATACCACACAGATAATACATAGACCTTAAAGGATAACACTGGCAAACCAGTTAATTAAAAAAAAAAAAAAAACCTTAATGGGAATGAGTGCTTCCTTTTTTTAACAGAAACAGAACAATAATGGAAAGAAAAGAGAGATGAGCTATTTAAAATTCTGAAGATATAACAAATATAGTTACATTATATAGACTTACAGTAATTTAAAATAAAATAATTTTCAGAGACAATTTAAGATACTTGATGTTTCTTCAATAAGAAATAAAATTATTCCAAATAGAAGTACAACAATAAGTAAGAATAGAAGTATTTTGCCATGCAACAATATGAAATATTTACAATGATTCTCATTGATATTGTATTAAAAAATATACACAAAATAAATACTCCAGAAACTTATACATAGCTCTGTACCCATGTTCCCTGTATCTTTATGTCCATGATAAACAAACATTTCATAAACACTTAGAAAATTGACCTTTTCACCATCACAAGAATATTCTATCCAAGAGGAAAGAACACACCTTTCCGGCTTGCAAAACACTTCACACATTCAGAGTAGTATTCACTCCAGACCATACATAAATGGGCATGAACATATAAATACATACATACATTAATTAATTAATTAATGTATCCCTCTCCCTGTTGTTGAATAAAGTGGAGCATTATCTTGTTTTAAATAGAACAAAATTACATTCATCTCAATCTCATTCAAAAAATTTGATTACATAGAAACACTGGGATTCAAGCATAAACAAAGAAAAATAAAAATTAAACAACAAAAAATAACATTGAATTCCCACTGGTGCATTAGCTTTATGAACATTAGAGAAATAACCAAATACATATTTTATTTAATTTAAGGCCCACTCCATGATGCCAAGAACCTTTGACTAGTTAGATTATAGTGGTTATAGGAAAAATCTTTCACTATTAATTTAATAAATGAGCACAGTAATAAAAAAATTTTAATAATATATTTGATCAGTATAGTGTTCAAATTTCATCAGGGACACTTTTTGCAATAGGTAATTATTAACACAGAGACTCACAAATGGGTAACATGACACAGAGAAGTGGGAGATTTTTTGAGTGTTTGGCCCTGAGTATAATATTCATATAGTTACCATACCTCTTACCCTAATATTCAGGGATCATGCGGAAGATTTTAAGAGCCAGAGTTGCTGAGATGGCATTTTCAGATATAGCAGGGCAGATGCACATTCCATGTGAACTCATCAAGATTGTGAGAGCACAAACAAGCTCAGGACACTCAAAAATCAAGCATGGAGGAGAGAAGGGGGACACAAAGTCATTCTCCTAATCAGAAGTTATTTCTACAGATAGCTGTTAGTACAAGAAAAATCAGCTTTCTTCACTGTAGTGACTCCTGGAATATCAACCACATTTCTGTGCAGTATCCATTCTCAAAAGTAATTGGCCAAACCAAATTGGACTCCATGATTTTTGTGGGATTATTTTTTAAGAGAATGAAGTTAGGTGTGTATGGAGAGTAAAAATATCTGGTAGGGAATTTGGAGTTTTGAAATATTATGACAAAAATATATTCTATTAATTATTAAGAAACATTTGGGTTTTTTTTTTTTTTTAAAGAATACAATGATACAACCTCAAGAGGTGTAAATAATTTAGAAAATGACTATGCCATTGTGAGGCTTATCAGAAAGTACAGCTATTACAAATTCTTTCCCAAAAAGTACCTTGTAACTTATGAATTTTAAAGGACTAAAAGCACTTAGTATGTTTAAAATAATTTAAAGGCTTGAATTTTGAGTAGTCGTCTGCTATATAAATTGGAAAAGAATATATCATCATATTAGAAATTGGACATGTATAAATTTGAGGAACAGTCTAAATCCTCATCAAAACAGAATTATATATCAATGTATCATAATTACTATGTGTCAAAATCTAAGCATTGTACATTATGGGTCAGCATCTTCCCCAGATTTATACACTTGTTATTTCAAGCACACTAGTTGACTTATGCTTACTTGGTATTAAATGATAGAATATAAATAGAGCAATAAAATATAATATTTTGTTTAAAAAGATTTAATACAAATGACAGTTACTGATTTTTATCCACATTCAAGCCTTATAAAACAGAGACTGAAAAAATGTCAATGCATATAAATGCTCTAAGCTGACTACATGACCCTAGAGTTGTGTTTTCTAAGAGGATTTTCTTTTCCCTTCTCTCTGTAGTGGCAGCTATCTCTGCCCTCTAGAAGGCTCTTTGATGCTTGTTATCATGTATGCAATATTTGAAGTTCATCAGCAAAAGTTTTCCATCTATATTTTTCAAGGTGTAACTTCAAATGCCTTGAGTTTCTTTATGGGTTACACATTCATAATTTTTTTGTCCTGGCTTAAATATAGTCTATGTATGGTTTTTTAGGTTTTGTTTTGTTTTTTTGAGACAGGATTTCTCTGTGTAGCCCTGGCTGTCCTGGAACTCACTTTGTAGACCAGGCTGGCCTCAAACTCAGAAATCCACCTGCCTCTACCTCCCAAGTGCTGGGATTAAAGGCATGCGCCAACACTGCCCGGCTCTATGTATGTTTTGTGAGTGTTTTTGTTATGACAAATTTACCATCTTATGTGACTCAATTAGAGAGTTATGTTCTGAGAGACACAACTTCAAGTGATGTTGATTTTGTCATTATGCAAACAATATAGTTTCTTTATACAAACTAATATGACTGTACTATCTTTAAGCAGTGCAGTACTATGGCATCTCTGTAACACATGTAGTTGATAGCTAACTGAAATAAGTTTGTGCAGTGTAGGACTATACTCCATTTATGATCCAATTTGTTCCAGGCTTATTTTATATACAGAAAAAGAACTATGTTCTAAAATTCTGGTCATTAATTTCCATGCCCTTATCTTGTAACCAAGGACCTAAATGTGAGTCTACAAGAGCAGCATTAACTGTTAAGCACTGAGCCAACTGTCTAGCCTTATCTTATTCATTTTTAATAAAAGTAAATATTCTATGATTTTATTTCAAGTTACCTAAGGAAAGTTCCATAAGTTAACATTATTCTTCCTTTGAGTTTACTATTAAAGGTAATGCTTCTGAGAAGAGAACATAAGTCATTTTTAACCAGCCAGAGCTTCCAGGTTCTAAATCACCAGCCTGGAAGCACATAGAGAGGGACCCATGGCTCTACCTGTATATGTAGGGGAGGATGGCCTTGTCCCACATAGGTGGGAGAGGAGGTCCTTGGTCATGTGAAAGCTGGATGCCCCAGTGTGGGGGAATTTGATGGCAGAGAGGTGGGAGTGGGTGCGTGGATGGGGGCACAACATCACAGAAACAGGAGGAGGGGGGATGGGATAGGGGGTTTCTGGGGGAAAATGGGGAAAGGCAATAACATCTGAAATGTAAATAAATAAAATATCCAATAAAAAATTTTAAAAATAAAATAAAATGTAAATGTTTCAAGCTATGAAAAGTTTGAAATAATTGCTTCTACCTCAATGTATTTTGATATCTGTTATTTATCTTTATAAATATGTGTAAGTTTTATGTCAATTGAACTGAAAAATAAAATAACAATAGAAGTTTAAAACATCATTTTTGTTAAGTTTACTTTCTAAACACTTAAATGAGTTATCATACAATGTACTTTGCTTAAAATTTTGGTTTTCTCTTTGTTATCTAAAATAAAACATTTTTGCAGATTTAATTTCAGCCTAGAACAACATATTTTATTTGTATCGATTTAGCATCACCAGAATATTTATTATTCAAATAAGAATACAGTTTACCATAATGTTACCTTTGTTATTCATTAGGCCTCTGTTGAATGTTAAGGTGATATTTTTGTACACATTGGGAATAAGTGTCTCTGGCTATCCTTTCCTGCTTAAGTCACCTTCTGATTGGTTAAAATAAAAATGACTATGGCCTATAACATATGTAACATGAGATATCTGGCTGAGAGTGAAACTCAGTTAAGGAGAAAGGTGCATGAGAAGTCAGGAGTAAGAAATTAAGGAGAGGTAATGAAACAGACAAATGGCAGAACTTAGATTAATATAAATGAGATAATTGAATTATGTTTTTGTGAGAAACAGGACTAGCATAAGGCTAAAATCTATTAAATAAACATAAGTCCCTGTGTCATTATTCAGGAGCCAGTATGGACATAGAAAAGGCCCACATGATTGCAATGTTATTTTCTTTACCTATCTTTACAGTCCATTTTATCACTCACCTTACAATGTTGTCTCAAATGTATTACTTTCTGAGTGTAAGGCTTCTTTGAATAACTTTGGTAGTAGTAAGAAATTCTTCCTTCTTTCTATGTATTCCTTTTATAGCTTCCACATTATTTTAATGGTCTATTTCTTGGAAGTATCTTCACTTTCAACATGCTTTATCTCTACCAAATTCTTATTATGATTTAATTCCTGTTTAGATACATGTTGAGGAAACAAAACTTTAAGTAATTTAGTGATGGGAATTCTTTTCTCTTGAAGGGATTAATGTAATTATTGTAAGACTAGATTATTGTGAAGTGATATAGGCATTTCATCTCATATTTATATACATATATATGCTAATAAATATGATATCACCAACTACTTGGTTAAAGCAACAGAAAAAGCATAAATTAGTACTGTAAATTTGTTGTGAGTCTTCTAAAACACTAAACAAAAAGGTCTCTTTTAATTATTCTGATTTAAAAAGCTTTTATTTATATATTGTGTGTTTGTGTATTTGTGATTAAAAAATTCTAATTTGTGTCATTTCACCTGTATGGAGTTCAGAGGACAGATTAAGGAGTCATTTTTCTAGTTCCCTTATGTAAACTCCAGGAATTTAACTCAGGTCCTGGGGTTTTCCTGCAAGTGCCTTTTCTCACTGAATAATTTACTAGGGCTTGATGCTTGTTTTTCTTTTCTTCCTTCCTTCCTTCCTTCCTTCCTTCCTTCCTTCCTTCCTTCTTTCTTTCTGTCTTTCTTTTTTTTATAAATGTAATTAGTTTCTTAAATCTGTGTATTTACAGGGTATATGTCAATCTTAAATATATTTGTCATCTACAGCCATTATATAATAAACCCATTGATTATTCTTTTTGATGCCTCCTTAGTTCTGAATATTCATCACTTTTTAAATAGCCATACCAGTCAGTTCAATTCATCATTTTAATAAAATAAAAATAATGGAATTTTATTCACTTTAAACAATTATCAGGATTGGGGCTGCAACAATATGGTGCATGGCTTACATAGAATGTGTATTTCATGTCCCAGAACATAAAAAAAAAATAAAACAATATTTATATAATGTTTGGCTAGTTATAATGTTTCCTCCCAATATATGTATACCAAAAATAATTTCATGTTTATATAACTGAGAACCTTAGTTGTCATCTTACGAACAAAGCGTTCTTCCCAGTAAGAATAATAGATACAGAAGCAATGGTCTATGCCTTTGGAAAGTTATACAACTAGAGTAGGTACATGGGACTTTACTTTATAATGTAGCTTCAAAAAGTACATTCTCTAGGTACTACCAAAGATACCTTTTACATGCTTAGAAATATTGCATTTTTGTATATTTTTGATAAGTCTTCTCATAAGTATTTTTTAGGCTGAAAGTTGACCATAGTAACACAACATTAGAAATTTAAGTACATACTTCATTTAATAATGGGAGAAAATAACTACCCAATTACTGTCTCTTTAATTACACTTGTGAATATCTTAATATTTCTCTACCCCAAATTCAATTATTGTAAATGTGTTACAGTTATCATTCTAACAAATATAATTTGTAAAGTAAAACTAAAGTAAAAGATATAAAAAAAATCCCTAGTCCGAGTTACTATTTTTTTCAAATAAGTATTTCAGTGATGTTAGATATAACATAGGTATATTATTTAACATAGTTGCCATTTTTTATCACCTAAACAAGGATTGCTTGTGATTTATTGCTTATTTTATATCAGATAATGCTAAATTTTAAAAATTTACAGCAATTAAAATCACACTTTGTTTGTTCCATCATTAGATTCATAGCTAGAATAAATATAAAAATCCACCTACTTATTATAATTTAAAGTAACAACATCTCAGTCTGTATAACCTTTAATTTTATTAAATATATGCATTAGCCCTTTATATATATAAAACATCTCAAATTACTCCTAAGATCATAAGTCCTACATATTAGTTTGTAGTTGCATAAAATTTAATTGTAGAAAACCAAAATATAATTTATTGCACATGCATATAATTAGAAAACCAAATGGTTAGAAACAAAGCATACTTAAACAGTAAAAGAGGTTCACATAGTCATAGTTGATTCATTTCATTCTATAGCAGTTTAACTAGTATTTTAGAAATATGTCATTTATTAAACAAAACAATATTCAGTAATTATAATTGTAAGTATAGTCTAGGAAATAATTGAAACAATGGAGACTTAGTCAAACTGAACTTATTATTTAACTAAATGTTTTTTACCTGTCAAATGTAACTGCCTAGCGTAAGGGCACTGAGTCATAAACTATGGAGACATGTGGCTCACCAACCAATCACAAGTTGGCAATTATACTGCTTGCTTGCACATGTTATTTCTTTTCACAAATATGGCACTTAGTAACAACAATTCTTTAATATAGTGAACATAGCATCAACCACAAAGCTGAAAGTGAGGTCAGAAATTATAGAGTTTAAGTTATTGCTTCTGGAATCTTAACTAATCTGACCACTTTCAGTGAAAACAAAAATGATGGAAATATTTTTAAATATTCAGGCCACAATCAACACTAGAAAAAACCTCTAAGAAGTAGTTCAAAAACCAAGTAAAAATAATTGTGAAGTGGAATCAAGAGAAAAATAAATTGATATTATCTTTCAAGTTAACAATATTGAACAAACATAAACTTCAACTGTAGATTTCATATCATCTTAGGACCATGGAGAGAATGGACAGAGCAAAATATTCTAATAGGATATACAGTCAACTTGATTTGTAGTCCAAAGGAGTCTTACTTCAAAAGTAAGCTCACTGAGAGCCTAACAGTAGTTGGAGCTCAAGGACTCTTATGTAAGAATAGGAGTATGTTAGGTTAAAGTGTGTCCCAGACCAGTTATTGGGTTAATGTGTGTCCCATGTCTGCCCCACCACAGGGCTAGGGCCATTCAGGGAGACAGGGGTGCAGGAAGTTTGACTACACTCTCCCCATGCTGGCACTGGGTGGGCATTGGGCTTTGGGAAGCTGTGGATCAAAGCTTCAGGGGTGGGGGCATAGTCTGGGGTCCCTGGGGACTGGAGGAGTTGGCTGGGGGTGTCTCCAAGCCAAAAGGTGCCAAGGGACCAGCTGGTTCTCAGGCATCACTGGTAGCCACAAAAGATCTGAGAATGAAGTGGGGGTGTATGGGCTGAATTGCCCAGTGACTAATGGGAAGAGAAAGAGAGAGGCTCTAGCTCTGTTCAGCAGGAATAGTCATAGCAGTCAGCTTGCTTTGGTTGGTGGTGCTGTGTCTAGGAACACAAGGGAGGTCTATAGCAGGAGATTAGACAGCGGCTCTGTAGGTGAAAGCCTGTTCCACTGTTCCCCATGGCAGATCCTGATGAAGAGAAACAGTCCATGGCTTTAAGATGTTTATTGTCATGGCTGGCAGTAAATGAGAAACTGTACCCCCTCCCATTTAGCAGGGAGGAGGGTCTGGGAAGGAATGCTTAATTGGCTATGCTTCTCTGGCCTTTAAGTACCTCATTAATATGGAGATCTGTCTTGAGGCTCTATGGCCTGTAATCATGCCCTGTACTTGTAGAGGGGTTAGTAAGGGCATTTTTCTTAGTGACTAAAGGACACAAATCTATGGAGGGCTGTGGCCTCCTGTCAGGAGCCTGGAGTCTGAGCATAGTGAAATGCATGCAGTCCCTGAGGATCACCTGAGGTCTCCAACAGTTTCTAGCCTGTGTTAGACCTGCCTTTCATGGTCCTACAGGAGGAAAAATTGCAGGCCCAGAGGAGGATAGGAATTCCACAGGAATTCCACAGGAAGACCAACAGAGTCAAAACATCTGTACTGTTAGGGCTCCCAGAGACTGAACCACCAACCAAAGAACACACACAGGCTGGACCTAGGTCTCATATGTAGCAGATGTTTATCTTGGTCTTCATGTGAGTCCCAAACAACTAGAGCAGGTACTATCCCAAAAGCTGTTACCTCTATGCGGGATATGTTCTTCTTTTTAGGATGCCTTGTCTTCCTTCAGTGGGAGAGGATGCACCTAAATTTACAGATTTGATGTCCGAGGAGGGACTTCACACACTTGGAAGGGAAGGGGTGGGAAAATGGAGGCTAGGATAATGAGAGGGGTAACTGGGAGGGGGCAATGAATGGGATGTAAAGTAAATAAGTAAAATAAATAAGTCAATCAATAAACAAACAAACAAACAAAGAACTAGATGCATGGGGGAAATACAGTACTCCAGCAAATTGGAAAATCTAAAAGAACTGGAAATTTTTCTCCAAAGATGCCACCTATCAACGTTAAACAAGACACAATAAACAGTTTAAATAAACCTATAAACTCTAAGGAAAGAGAAAGTAGTCTTTAAATGTCTAGCCACTAAGCAAAATAAACAAAAAAGCAAAAAAATTAATAGCTCCAGATTCAGTGCAGAATTTGATCAGATTTTCAAAGAACTAATGTCAATACACCTCAAATTATTCCACAGAACAAAAACAGAAGGAACATTACCAAACACATTTTATGTGTTCCCATTCACCCTGTTACCCAAGCCACACAAAGATTCAATAGATAAAAAAATTAAAAACCAATTTCCTTTATTAACACTGGTAAAAAATATTCAATAAAATTACTGGAAAACATGAATCCAAAAACACATCAAAGATATTACTCACCATGATCAGGGAAGCTTCATCCCAGAGATACAAGGTTAGTTCTCCATATCAAAACCTGTCAAACTAATCCATCAAAAAACAAACTGACAGGAAAAAAACATGATCATTTCATTAGATGATGAAAATGTCTTTCACAGATTTCAACATTCTTTCTTGATAAAATCCTCAGAAAGTTTAGAGGTGCAGGGGACATCCTTATATAAAATAAATATAATTTATTACAAGCCAATAGCCAACACAACATTAAATTGGTAGAAACTGTAAGCAACTCCATTAAAATTAGGGACAAGACAAGGCTTTCCTCTCTCTCAATATCTATTCAATATCATAATTTAAGTTTTAGCTAGAGTAATGAGACAGCTGGCAAAGACCAAGGAGATTAAACTTGGAAAGAAAGAAGTAAATGTGTCATCTTTACAGATGATATACCCCCAAAATTCTACCAAGGAAATCTTGCAGGTAAACAAACACCTTTAAAGAAATTAATAGATAAAAATTAATACACAAAAATCAGTATCCAGCTTAGACACAAATGCCAAATGAATTAATAAGAAATCAGTGAAACAACCACCTTCACAGTACCTAGGAATAATATAAAATATTGAGATAATTGTAATGAAGCAAAAGAAAATATGATAAAACCTTTAAGTGTCTGAAGAAAGAAATTGAAGGAGATATCAGTAGAAAGATCATTCATGCACATGGATCAGTAGGATTAACAAAGTAAAATGGCCACCCTAACAAATGTAATCTATAGAGTCAGTGCAATTATTATTAAAATTCTGATACAGTACTTTAAAGAAATTGAAAGGACAATAGTCAACTTTATATAGAAAACCAAAATATCCAGAATAGGTAAAATAATCCTATAAAATAAATGAACTTCTGGAGTTATAACGATCCCCATTTTTATGCTTTACTCCAGAAATATATTAATGAAAACCACATGGTATTGACATAAAAACAGACAGGTTAATCAAAGGAATCAAATCACATTTCCAGACATTCAAACACTCATGGACACCTAATTTTAATAAAGAGGCCAGAAATTCTCAATAAAAAAAAAGAAAAGCTGCCTCAACAAATGGTGGTTGTCTCATTGGGTATCAGAATGTAGAAGAATGCAAATGGATCCATATTTGTCAGCCTGCAGAAAACTCATGTCCAAGTGGATCATAGACATCAATACAACACCAGATATACTAAATCTAATAGAGGAGAAATTAAAGCATAACTTTGAACACATTGGCACAGGACATATCATACTGAATAGTACAGGAACATCTCAGGCACTAAGAAAAATAATTTTAAAAAAATGTGACCTTATGAAACTGAAAAGTTTCTATAAGGTGAAGGACGCTATCAAAAAGACAAAATGGCAGCATGCAGAATGGGTGATATTCCTCACGAATATTGCACCTAACAGAAGGCTAATATCCAAAATATATAAAAAACTTGAGAATGTATACACCATCAAACCAAGTAACAATATTTTAAAATGGGGTACACAGCTGAACAGAAAAATCTTGTCAGAAGAATCCCTCAGAGCTGAGAAACATTAACAGAAATATTCAACACCCTTAGCCTTCAAGGAAATGTATATCAAGAATTATATCTTAAACACGTCAGAATGGATAAAATAAAAAACTCAGGTGAGAGCTCATGCTGGCTAGGATACGGAGCAAGGGGAACACTCCTCCATTGTAGGTTGGAATAAAAACTTGTACAGGTAATTTGAAAATCAATATGGAAGCTCCTCAAAAAATGGGGAATAGTTCAAGACCCAAGAGCTCAAGACCCAGCAATATCCCTCCTGGGCATATACCCAAGGGACACTCTATCCAACCACAAGGACACTTGCTCAAATATTTTTATCAGCTTTATTTATGATAGCCAGAATCTGGAAACAACTTAGATGGCTCTCAACCAAAGAGCATAAAAAGAAAATGTGGTATGTCTACATAATGGCTTATTATTCAGCTCTTAAAAGTATAATAAAACATTCAGGAAAATTCATGGAACTAGAATAAAATAATCGTGATAGAATCAACTATGACTGGCAAATTTCTAAAACAAAAAAGTCAACCAACACAATGTTTTGTAATGATATTGTACTATACGCATAGAAGTGTGCCCAGCTCAATTTGTATCAGAGAGACATTGTCCAGCAGCCAAACACTAGGCAAAGCCCATGGAATCCCAAAGAAGAAGGTAAGGAACGATTCTAGGAGCCATAGGGGTTGAAGACACTAGAAGAACACAGACCAAAGAAGTGACTAAACAGGATTCAGAGGGTCTCATATACACTGCAGCAACAATCTTGGGCCCTGTATGGGTCTTAGCTGGGTCATCTGCATATGTGTTATGGTTAGTGTTCTTGTGGCACACAAAACAGCAGAAGTGGGGTTACCTCTGATTCTTTTTTAATATAGTATTTTATTATTTGAAAAAATTAATTTAATGCTCCCCAATTACATTTACATCCCAGTGCACCCCAACAATTATGACCTCCAGCAATATCAAAGAAGAAGAATAGAAAAGAGAAAAGAAAGGAAAAACAATACCATATTAAAATTTGCACTGCTCATATACTGAGTGGACCATGGTCTAACTCTGAATGTCCAGCCCTTTATAGATAACTGAAGCTTTTCCTAATCCCACCCCGTGCCTCCCACAGAAATCTGTCAAATATGCAAAGATATATTTCAGCATTCTAGTTACTGTTTTTAAGATTTTTTTAATGACTACCAATCAAAACTGTTTATTTTGAGGGTTGGGATATGAAAGAGAAGTTGACAAAAGAAATCTATGTCTCTCATTATCAACTGTGACTCTGCAGTCACTGATACCATTTCAAAAGAAACTTTCTTTCCCTTTCATAGGCAGTGGCATCACAAACCATAGTCTTCCACATGGTTTCTGGTGATAGCACAGTCCACAGACATGAACATGTCTTCAGCTGGTACCACAGACAATGGACATCCTTATAGCCTTTGGAAGTAACATGGGCCATGGACATAAACACTGCCCTTGATGTAGGAAGGCCATTAACAACAACATGGAAACTGGCAGCAACATAAACTTCAGATATCAACCGGGCCTCAGGAAGATATATATATATATATATATATATATATATATATATATATATATATATATATATATATAATCACACACACACAGGTGTGTGTGTTATATGTGTGTGCTTTTTGCCTGTATGTATATCTGTGTAACACATGGATAAAGTGCCAGTGCAATCCAAAAGATGGCAGGCAACATGCCTCAAGGAACTGGACTTATATATGTTTCTTAGCTACTATGTGAATACTAAGAATCAAATGCAGGTTTATGGAAGTGTTCCTAACTGTTGAACCATCACTCTGGCCTCCATTTATTCATTTTTGTCATATGTTTCATCACCACAAAATGTTACTAGTATGCTTTCTTTTATGGTATGAGACCTCACAGTTAAGAGACTGAGTCACAGAGAAGACTTTGTCATTGAACTTTTGAGCAATGTTGGAATCATTAGAGACTATGAGGTGATTTACAGTTACACTATATATTTTTCGTAATTCTGTATGAGATGTTGGAAAGTTATGGCTAAATAGTTATATGTTTGAGTGTTAGGAAGACAAGGGTTTAATTAGTAATTTTTAATAATTAACAGAAACTACCCTTAAGAGACAAACTTCTTGGCATATTTATGAAGTAGTTTATAGACTGAGATAATTGAGATTGGAAGACCCACCTTGATTATATATGACTCTGTACCACTGGCTGATGTCCAACACTAAATAAAAAGAAAAATTGAACTGAGATTCAGAAATCAGCTATTTGCTTGTTGATTGTGGGTGAAATGTGACAGGATGCTTTAGATTTCTCCAAGAATGAAAGTGTTTACTCCTCACCAGGATGGAATGTATTCACTCACACTGTAAGACAGAGTCAAATTTTCCTCTATTATTTGGTTTTGTTAGTTCATTTCAGCAAACATATGTGCATATATATATATATATATATATATATATATATATATATATTTGCTGAAATCATATATGTGTGTGTGTGTAGCGTGTGTGTGTGAGAGAGAGTGTGTTTGAGTGTATGTGTGTATCAGTATGTGTATGTGAGTGTGTGAGTGTGTGTATATCTGTGTGTGAGTGTGTGTGTGTATCTGTGTGTGTGTGTATGTATGTGTATATCCTATTATGTACCTACTACATTATAGAAAAAGACAAAGCTTCATTAACTTTCTCTGACTTGATATTTGAAACATCCTATTTCATCCCCTGAAGATCCTACAGATCCCAAACTAGAAATGGTACTATATTTATACTCTTATTTAATATTTCTTATCTAAAAATAAGTACACTAACAACTGCTCATTAGTATCCAGCTTAGCACTTTATTCACAAAAATTGTACTGTATTGTACTAGATGTTGTTTCCCTGTCATTCACAACACTGAAGTTCTATTAAATCTTCACAGAAATGTTGAAAAATCTCACTTTATTTTTACTTCAATATGACATTGTATTCTATACAAACAAAAGATAATTTAAATAAACTTCAATTTATGAAAAAAATGCCATTGCTAGATACTTTTTTACAAAGTAGGATTTGCAATAAAATCTTTGTAGTTGCTTCTAATATGAAGACATTAGTAAAAATTGAATTATTTTATTATACTCTTTCCTCTTCCCAAACTATGTTGATTAAGTAAGATGTTCTTCATAAGAATTTGTGACTTGATTGCTGTTTATTTTACACTATGCATCTATATTATGGGAGGTTTTCTATATATAAAATTGAGGCCTCTTAGTCATCATTTTGTTCCATATTCTACCATATTCAACCCATAGAAGAAAGATTATTCAATTAAATTTTTAAATTTGTGATATTTATATAATTTTATTTGAACTTGGAGATAAGGACCTCATATGATTTATGATCTAAGAGTAGGTCTTTTTAGAAGGTGGGGGTTCATCATCTTCATCAGTATCATATGGGTAATCCACTAAAGGAACAAGGCTGCTACAATGAACTGTACTCATTCCATTATCAGAATCATGAGCTTGAGATGAAGAAAATTTAGAGGCCTCAGATGATTTACTTTTGGGGCATTCTATTTCATTTCCTCTTTCATTTTTCTCTTTAAGTTTCATAAATATGTCATAATGACTTGGAAAGTCACTTCCTATTGGTAGAATTGCTCCTCCTTCATCTCCTCCTCCTCCTTTTTCTGCGACTTCTTCTTCTTTGATTCCTCTACAACATATGTCTATGTCTGTCTTGACTTTTACCTCCATAACTTTGATATGTCTACAACATATTTTCTGGTGTATCATATCATTTAAATAACTTTGTATTCTATTTTCCCTCTTCTTTTCTTCTTCATATTTAGTCTTCAACCCTTTAAAGGTCTGGACATACTCAATTGATTCAAAAGGAATAAAAAAATTTTCCACAATGTTTGCAATAAGAGAATTGATGTTTTCTTGTCTTATAAATTCAAATAGCTCAATAATAGCTGAATTTAACATATTGTACCGAGGTCCATTATGCATAAAAGTATTTACAACTGGTTCAAATAGGTTTTTCTTAATTATGTAATTATTATACATTTCATCTTTTAGGCCAATCATCTTTCTCATAAACCGGACAACACACAAAATCAGAAAAGTATGCTTTGAATTCATGAGCACCAAGATTCTGCTGAGCAAGTTGTTGCTCAAAATATAATTTTTTATATATGTTGAATGGCATTGTACACAAAACATGAGTATGTCTAAAATTACTTCCAGCAATTGTGCATTTTGATAATTATCAGGACAGATGTTAGCCCTATTTTCATCTCTGTCATTTTCTACTGTGGTGGACAAAATTGGTGCTATGAGGTTACTCATGCAATGTGTATAGAAGAAATTTAGAAATCCCTTTCTTTCACATCCATTAGCTGTGACACGCATATTTTCTGGATCAAGAAGAGTATGAAGAACTGCTGGCAAAATAATGCCTCGTGAAAATTCAGGATCAGTATCACAGATCATTTTTTTGATCATTATATTAATGAGAAGGTCATCATTATCTTCACTGTCCTGAGCTTCTTCCATTATATATGCTTGGACTAGTCGAGGATTATAGTCTACTAGATAAGCAAATATATCTATAGCAGCTAGTTGTATTTGATTATCAGGCATGTGTACTATGACTTTTAGAGCATTCATGACTCCTAGCTTTATCAGTGTTTTTATTAATGCATTTTTCTCTTGAGACTGTAATGTCTTGGCAAATACACAGAATTCCTTGAAGAATAATAACAATTCACGCCTTCTCTCATCACTTACACCATTATCTTTTAACTGAGCAAAAACTTCAAGCAAAAAATTTTCATCTTCCTGCAACATTGTAATTATTTCAATTTTATTGGAAAAAATCATAGTGGTAAGATCCGAAAGAAGATTTGATTCAAATATGGACGGGGTGGGCAACGTAATATCATGAACATATTGCATTCTGTAGGTCTGTTGTATTTTTTGCCGAAGTTGGGTTTGTGTTATTGGGATAACTTCCCTGAATTTAACATTTTGAGTCAAGAATTCCCTGTGCCGTTTTGGCTGATCCAAACCAGGGCCATATTCAAGGCATCCTACCACATCCATGAAAAATTCATCAGAACACATGATCTTAAACAAGCGTGTATCATTTAGAAACAGGATTCCTTTAATGATGCTATTCAAATAGTGTAAGCCTTCCAAGTTCAGCTTTTTTTCACAAGCATTGAACAGCTGCAGCAGGTTTTTAATGTAACCTTCAGTTTCTAAGACCAGCACCAGCCTTTCCTTGAGGCTTGGCATTTCATTGACAAAAGCAAATAAACTTACAATGCCTTCAAGTCTAGAGAGTTTAAAATTTGCCACCTCAAACAGATTCGAGCTCAGCTGTAGAGCTGCAAAGCTTTCTAGATCACCAGTAAGTTCTTGTGTTATTTCTACACTTGGATCTTTACCTTGAACTTGACAGATCTCTTCCCAGATTTCCTGACAAGCATTTGGTTCCTGGAAATGTATTGCCATGCCATGGTTCTTAGCATCAGACCAAATGATTATATTTCCTTGCTGTTTCTTATAGGGCACATTAGGATGTATCTTATACTCCACAGTCAGTGAGTCATCTGATTCTGAATGAACAAGCAGGCATACACCCTGGAGCCGTTCAATGTATTTGGATGAAATTTGTCCTGCACATATGTCTTTCCAATTCTTGCCTTCTACCAAGACATAGACTTTTACTCTATAAAGTTCCTTGTCTATGTTGGTCCTTGGCCTCACCTTGCTAACCCACATTCTTTTGTAGACCTCAGATTTTTGTACTCTGGCCAGAGGTCACTATCCCTCACTACCTTAGCCAGGAATGTTGCCGTGGTCGCAATTCTGAAAAACCAAAAGAGAGCAGATTACTGGAGGTTAAATGAATAGCAGAGGCTAAGAAGGGCCCAAAGTCATTAGGATTACTGTGGGGGCAGGGGGAGGTCCTGATAATTGCCAGTCCTCTATTACTGAACTATTACCAACTAACCTCTCTCAGAAGCACTCGAGTCTCTGAGCCTGCCTTTGTTCTGGCAGAATCTTGGGATTCACCCAAGATTCTTCCTAAAAGGAATGTGCTTATGTAACAGATACTCTTAAAGGGAACTGCCTTCATTACCTTAAAAATGGAAGCCTAGAAAATACTCTATATCATTTCTATAATGGATTTTGTTTCTCAGAAATATGTTTACTCATCAGAAGTATGGTGCTTAGGCCCTTAATCAAAAGGAAATTTCATTACCTATGTTTTGGTCAAATATATCCTTCATTCTATATGTCCATGAAAGACTTCGACAAATTAAAAAAAAAAAAAAAAATACATCATCTACAGATAGGATGCCTTTCCCAGAACCAAGAGATAAAATTGTGTTTCTCTATGAGACATACTCCTGTACATCCTGTACATGTCTATATATTAAGGAATGATCTTTTTATGAAAGGGAAAAGATTAGGTCCGTCATTTCATTTTGTTCAGCCTGAAATTTTAGCTTCCTATGTGAAAATATTTCCTCAAATGTTTTCCTTTGCCTAATCATGAAATTTGTTATGGAGAAGAACTGTGTCAAAGAGGAAATGAGTGAATTTTTTAAATTATGGCCCTTTGATCCCTTTAATATGCTAGAGCCATTTCTGTGAGCCATCCTGGCCATCAGAAGCGTCCAATACCCAACTTAAGCAGAGAGCATCTACTTAATCACAGGCCACTCTGGCTAGAGTACCAGAGAAGAAATGGAAACAAAGAACAAAAAAGGCATCCAAAAACCAAAAATTAAAAAACAAACAGCAACCACCACCACAACAAAATCCATCCACAACAAAACTCAGAACTTGGCACCTAGACCAACAATCCTAACAAACCTAGATTCCTATTCACCAGTATAAGAAAACAATCTATGACATTCATGGTATTTTGTCAGAGGCAGAGCCTAGCTAACCTCGTCTAGCAAACCCTGAATATTTCAGTACAGGTGAAGAACAAGAAGTTATCATTCAAAATAACTCTATGAAGATTATAGAGGTCTTCAAATAGGAAACAGAAAAGTCTCTAAAAGAAATCAAGTAAAACACAATCAATGGAAGACATAAATAAACTACCCAAAGCCAGGAAAACACAAACAGTTGGATGATATATACAAATCTCTTAAAGAAATCCAAGAAAACAGCAAACAGTTGGAGGAAATGAATAATATAAGTCAAAACCTGAAAGTGAAAATTGAGGCAATGAAGAAAAATCACAAACAGGAAATTCTGGAAATGAAAACTATCTAGGAAAATGAATAGAACCTACAAATGCAAGTATCACCAAAAGAACACAAAGAGAAGAGAGAACCTCTACCAGTGAAGATATGATAGAAGAAATAGATATTTCAAAGAAAATGTTAAATTTTAATAAAAAATGACACAATTCATCCAAGAATTCTTGGCTGTTATAAAAAAGTCCAAATCTAAGAATCACATGAATAATGGAAGAAGTTTCTCAGGTTCAAGGCCCAGAAACTATTTTTTGATATATTCATAGAAGGAAGTTTTCTTAACCTAAAGTAGGAGATGTCTATAAAGGTACAAGAATCTTACAGAACACCAAACAAATTGGACCAGAGAAGAACGTCTCTTTATCACATAATAAGCAAAACAGCAAACACATAGATAAGGAAAGAATAATAAATGATACAAGACAAAAAATCAACTAATATATAATCGGAAACCCATTCCAATTACACCAGACTCCTTAAGGAAGTTTCTAAAGGCTATAAGGATGTGGAGAGATGTATTGCAGACTCTAAGAAACTACAGATGCCATCTGAGACTATTATACCCAGCAAAAATTTAATCACAATATATTGAGAAAACAAGATAATTTCTTTAAAATATCAAACTTGAACATTAATTATCTACAAAACCAATTGTACAGAAGGTACAAGAAGAAAAACTCCAACTCAAGGAGTTTAACTACTTCCAAGAAAACATAGGCCATAGATAAACTCACAGTAGCAAAATTAAAAGAAATAAAGCATGAGCATACACCCACATGCACACATGCACACACACACACATGCACACAAACACACACATGATTACTACCCCAGAAAATAACAACACAAAACAAAAAAATGTAAAATAATTATTCATTGATATCTGGGAATATCAATGGACTCAATTCTCCAATGAAAAGAGATGGATTAACAAATAGGTTGCAAAAAGCAGAATCTATCATTCTGCTGCATATAAGGCATGAATGTCAACATCAAATATAAATATTGCCTTAGAGGTAGAGGGTTGCAAAGAGATTTTCCATGAAATGGACCTAAGAAACAAGGTGGCGTAGCCTTTCTAGTATCTAACACAATAGATTTAATACTACAGTTAATCAAATGAGATGGCAAAGACATTTTATACTCATCATGGGAAAATTCAGCAACATTATTTTTCAAGTCTTAAGAACATCTATGCCTAAAACATAAGGGCACTCAAATTTGAAAAAAATGACTACAGCACAAATCACATATTGTCAATCACACACTGACAGCAGGAACCTTCAGTATACTACTCTCATGCAGTCAAAAACTTGACAAAGAGCTAACTGAAATTATAAACCAGAAAGTCCTAACAAATTTTTAAAGAACATTTCACCCAAACACAAAAGAATACACCTTCTTCTCAACACCTCATAAAACATTTCTGAAAATTGATCCCATTCTCAGTCACAAAGTAAGTCTCAGCAGATAAAAGAAATTGAAATAATATCCTATCCTATCAGACCTACATAGTTTAAAGCTGGATTTTAAAATACAACAGAAACAACAGAAAGTTTATGAACTCTTAGAAAATGAGCAATAATCTACTTAATGGTAACTGTCAAAAGGCAGAAATACAGAAAAGACTTCATAGAATTCAAAGAGAATAAGTGTAAAACATACCCAAATTTTGGTATACAATGAAAACAGTACTAATAGGAAACTCCTTAGCACTATGCACTTATGTAAAGAAATTGGTGAGTTCTTATTCAAGCAACTTAATGAAATGCCTCAAAGCTCTAGAAGAAAAAAACAAAACATCATTGCACAGATCCCAGAGGCTGGAGCAGTCACACAGCTGATTTGCTCCCCTGAGGAAACTGTGTCCAGAGGCATCCTAGAGAGGTCACGACCCACAGAGCTGAAGGTAGGAGCACCTGCTCACCGCCCTAGGCCCCAGAAGCACGACTGGCAATAGGAGGCCCCCAGAGCACACCTGGCATCAAGAACCTGCCCCTGCAGAAAATCACTCCCCTTCTGCCCATTGCCTGGATCCCGAAAGATGGAGCAGTCACAAAGCTGATCTGCTCCTCTGAGGAAACTGCCTCCTGAGGCATCCTAGAGAGGTCACTGACTGCAGACCTGTTGGCATCCTAGAGAGTTCAAGGTCTGCAGAGCTGCAGAGCAGGGGACACCATATCCTGAAGAATCCTAGAGGAGAAACTACACTCAGAGCAGCAAACACCTAGCTGGTCTACTACCGTGGAGCCACCATATCCTGGATATCCTAGAGGAGACACTATACTCAGACCAGCTGGAGCTCAGGATCATAGAGACATCCAGACCCCAAGGAGTTCTGACACAACCAAGATAACTGGAAAGGCAGGCTCCAGTCAGAACCAGTGAGAGCAAATAGCACTAAAGCTAAACCAAATGGCAAAAGGCAAGCATAAGAATATAAACACCAGAAACCAAAGTCACTTGGCATCACCAGAACCCAGTTCCCCCACCATAGCAAGTCCTGAACACCACATCACACCAGAAAAGCAAGACTCAGAATTAAAATCACTTCTCATGATGATGTTAGAGGACTTTAAAAAGGACATAAACAACACTCTCAAAGAATTTGAGGAGAACGCAGGTAAACAGATAGAAGCCCTTAAAGAAATGCAAGAAAACACAACCAAACAGGTGAAGGAATTACACAAAACCATCCAGGATCTAAAAATGGAAGTAAAAACAATAAAAAAATCTCAAAGGGAGACTAACCTGGAGATAGAAAACCTAGGAAAAAGATCAGTAGTCATAGACACAAGCATTACCAACAGAATACAAGAGATAGAAGAGAATATCATTCGTAGAAGATACCATGGAAAACATAGACACAACAGTCAAAGAAAATGTGAAACGCAAAAAGCTCCTAACACAAAACATCCAGGAAATGCAGGACACAATAAGAAGACCAAATCTAAGGATAATAGGTATAGATGAGGGTGAAGACTCCCAAATTAAAGGGCCAATAAATATCTTCAACAAAATTATAGAAGAAAACTTCCCTAACCTAAAGAAAGAGATGTCCTTAAATATACAAGAAGCCTACAGAACCCCAAATAGACTAGACCAAAAAAGAAATACCTCCTATCACATAATAATCAAAGCATCAAATATACAAAACAAAGAGAAGATACTAAAAGCAGTAAGGGAAAAAGGCAAAGTGACATATAAAGGCAGACCTATAAGAATTACACAAGATTTCTTACCAGAGACTATAAAAGCCAGAAGATCCTGGACTGATATTATACAGACCCTAAGAGAAAACAAATGCCAGCCCAGACAACTATACTCAGCAAAACTCTCAATCGATATTGATGGAGAAACCAAAATATTCCATGACAAATCCAAATTTACACAATAAATTATGACAAATCCAGCACTTCAAAGGATAATTGGTGGAAAACTCCAACACAAGGAGTTTCTACAACCTAGAAAAAGCAAGAAAGTAATCTTCCAACAACCCTAAATGAAGGTAGCTATACAAACATTACTCCACTGCCAATAACAAAAATAACAGGAAACAACATTCATTTTTCCTTAATATCTCTTAATATCAATAGACTCAATTCTCCAATAAAAAGACATATACTATCAGACTGGATACATAAACAGGATCCAACATTTTGCTGCATACAGGAAACACACCTTTGTGAAAAAGACAGACAACACCTCAGAGTAAAAGGTTAGAAAACAATCTTCCAAGCAAATGGTCCCAAGAAACAAGCTGGAGTAGTGATTCTAATATCAAATAAAATCGTTTTTCAACCAAAAGTAATCAAAAAAGATAAAGAAGGACACTTTATATTCATCAAAGGAAAAATGTACCAAGAGGAACTCACAATTCTGAACATCTATGCCCCAAATGCAAGGGCACCCACATACATAAAAGAAACTTTACTAATGCTTAAATCATACATTGCACCCTACACAATAATAGTAGGAGATTTCAACACCCCACTCTCAGCTATGGACAGATTATGGAAACAGAAACTAAACCAAGACACAATGAAACTAAAAGAAGTTATCAAACAATTGAATTTAACTGACATTATAGAACATTTCATCCTAAAACAAAAGAATATACCTTTTTTCTCAGCATGTCATGGTACCTTCTCCAAAATAGACCATATAATTGGTCAAAAAACAGGCCTCAACAGATACAAAAAGATTGAAATAATCCCTTGTACCCTATCAGACCACCAGGGACTAAGACTGGTCTTTGACTTGGACAAAAACAATGGAAAGCCCACATACACTTGGAAACTGAACAATGCTCTACTCAATGATAACTTGGTCAAGGAATAAATAAAGAAAGAAACTAAAAACGTTTTAGAATTTAATGAAAATGAGGACACATCGTATCAAAATTTGTGGGACTCCATGAAAGCAGTACTAAGAGGAAAACTCATAGCTTTAAGTGCCCAGAAAAAGAAAATGGAAACAGCATACACTAACAACTTGACAGCACACCCGAAAGCTTTAGAACAAAAAGAAGCTAATATACCCAAGAGGAGTAGATGGCAGGAAATAATCAAACTCTGGGCTGAAATCAACCAAGTTGAAACAGAAAGAACTACACAAAATATCAACAAACCAGGAGTTGGTTCTTTGAGAAAATCAATAAGATAGACAAACCCTTAGCCAGACTAACCAAAGGGCACAGAGACAATACTCAAATTAATAAAATTAGAACTGAAAAGGGAGACATAACAACAGAAACAGAGGAAATTTTTTAAAAATCCTCAGATCCTACTACAAAGGCCTATACTCAACAAAATTGGAAAATCTGGATGAAATGAACAATTTTAGAGCTACATACCAGGTACCAAAGTTAAACAAGGAGCAGATAAACCATCTAAACAGCTGCATAACCCCTAAAGAAATAGAAGCAGTCATTAAAAATCTCCCCACCAATAAAAACTCCTGTCCAGATGGTTTTAATACAAAATTTTATCAGACCTTCCAGGAAGACCTAATACCAATTCTCTTCAAACTATTCCACAAAATAGAGACAGAAAGAACAATACCCAATTCGTTCTATGAAGCTACAATTATATTCATACCTAAGCCTCACAAAGACAGGACAAAGAAAGAGAACTACAGACCAATCTTTCTTATGGATATTAATGCAAGAAATACTCAATAAAATTCTCACAAACCAAATCCAAGAACACATCAAAGCAATCATCCATCATGATCAAGTAGGCTTTATCCCAGGAATGCAGAGATGGTTCAATATTCGAAAATCCATCAATGTAATCCACTACATAAATAAACTCAAAGAAAAAAAAAAACACATGATCATCTCACTAGATCCTGAGAAATCATTTGACAAAATTCAACATCCCTTCATGTTAAAAGTATTGGAAAGATCAGGAATTCAAGTTCATACCTAAACATAGTAAAAGCAATATACAGCAAGCCAGTAGCCAACATCAAACTAAATGGAGAGAAACTTGAAGCAATCCCACTAAAATCAGGAACTAGTCAAGGCTGCCCACTCTCACCCTATCTATTCAATATAGTACTGGAAATCCTAGCCAGAGCAATTAGACAACAAAAGGAAGTCAAAGAGATACAAATAGGAAAGGAAGAAGTCAAAATTTCACTATTTCCAGATGATACGATAGTATACATAAGTGATCCTAGAACTTCCACCAGAGAACTCCTAAACCTGATAAACAACTTCAGCAAAGTGGCTGGATATAAAATCAATTCAAACAAATCAGTAGCCTTTCTCTACTCAAAACATAAACAGGCTGAAAAAGAAATTAGGGAAATTATACCCTTCACAATAGCCACAAATAATATAAAATATCTTGGAGTGAATCTAACCAAGCAAGTAAAAGATCTTTATGACAAGAACTTCAAGTCTCTGAAGAAAAAAATCAAAGAAGATCTCAGAAGATGGAATGATCTCCCATGCTCCTGGATTGGCAGGATTAACTTAGTAAAAATGGCCATCTTGCCAAAAGCAATCTACAGATTCAATGCAATCCCCATCAAAATTCCAAATCAATTCTTCATGGAAATAGAAAGACCAATCTGCAAATTCATTTGGAATAACTAAAAACCCAGGATAGTGAGAACCATTCTCAACAATAAAAGAACTTCTTGGGGAAACACTATCCCTGACCTCAAACTGTACTACAGAGCACTAGTAACAAAAACTGCATGGTATTGGTACAGAGACAGACAGGAAGATCAATGGAATAGAATTGAAGATCCAGAAATGAACCCGCACACCTATGGTCACTTGATCTTTGAAAAAGGTGCTAAAACCATCCAGTGGAAAAAAGACAGCATTTTCAACACATGGTGCTGGTTCAACTGGAGGTCAGCATGTAGAAGAATGCAATTCAATACATTCCTATCCCCTTGTACAAAGCTCAAGTCCAAGTGGATAAAGGACCTTCACATAAAACCGTGTACACTGAAACTAATAGAAGAAAAGGTGTGGAAGACCCTCGAATTCTTAGGCACAAGGGAAAAGTTCCTGAACAGAACACCAATGGCTTATGCTCTAAGATCAAGAACTGACAAATGGGATCTCATAAAATTGCAAAGCTTCTGTAAGGCAAAAGATACTTTCAATAAGAAAAAACAGCAACCAACTGATTGGGAAAAGATCATTACCAATCTTAGATCCCATAGAGGGCTAAAATCCAATATATATACAAAGAACTCAAGAAATTAGACTCCAGACAACCAAATAACCCTATTAAAAATTGGGTACAGAGCTAAACAAAGAATTCTCAACTGAGGAAATTCGAATGGCCAAGAAGCACCTTAAGAAATGCTCAACTTCCTTAGTCATCAGGGAAATGCAAATCAAAACAACCCTGAGATACCACCTCACACTGGTCAGAACGGCTAAGATAAAAAATTCAATTGATGGTAGATACTGGTGAGGCTATGGAGAAAGAGGAACACTCCTCCATTGTTGTTGGGATTGCAAGCTGGTAGAACCACTCTGGAAATCAGTCTGGAGTTTCCTCAGGAAATTGGACATAGCATTACCTGAGGACCGAGCTATACCACTCCTGGGCATATATCCAGAAGATTCCGAAAAATCTAATAAGGACATATGCTCTACTATGTACATAGCAGCCTTATTTATAATAGCCAGAAGCTGGAAAGAGCCCAGATGTCCTTCAACAGAGGAATGGATACCAAAAATGTGGTACATTTACACAATGGAGTACTACTCAGCTATTAAAAATAATGAATTCGAGAAATTCTTAGGTAAATGTTTGGAACTAGAAAATGTCATCCTGAGTGAGTTAACCCAATCACAAAAGAACACACATGGTATTTTTCACTGATAAGCAGATGTTAGCCCAAAAGCTTGGAATAGCAAAGACTCAACCCACAGACCACATGAAGCTCATGAAGAAGGAAGACCAAGAGGGGATGCCTCAGTTCTACTTAGAACAAGAAACAAAAATACTCAAGGGAGCAGATATGGAAACAAAACATGGGACAGAAACTGAAGGAGGGGCCATCAGGAGACCATTCTACCTGGGTATTCAATTCATGTACTGTCACCTGAGCTAGACACTGATGTGGATGGGTGGAAGTGCATGTTGTCAAGAATATGATATAGCTGTCTCCTTAGAGGTCTGCCAGAGACTAACACATTCAGAGGACAATGCTCACAGTTAGCCACTGATAAGATCAAGGGTTTCCCAATGGAGAACTTAGAGAGAAGACTGAAGGAGCAGAAATGATTTGTGACCCCAGGAGGAAAGCAACAATACAAACCAACCAGAGCCCCCCAAGGTCTATACCACCAGCCTGGGAGAACATAAGGAGGGACCCATGACTCCAGCGGTATATGTAGGGGAGGATGGCCTTGCCAGGCATAGTTGGGAGAAGAGATTCTTGGTCCCATGAAAATGAACACAGAGTAGGGGGGGATGTGAGGGTGTGAAGGGGGTAGTGGGGGCATGTTGTGGCACTTTCCACTCCACACTTTGTGGCCACTGTTTCCCAGCCAAAGCTGCTGCTCCAGTCTGCAGGTCAGTGTCTAGTGAGTGAGAGAGAGGGGGGATAAAGGGGAAGAGACTCAAAGAATGGAGACAAGACAGAGGTTCTGATCAAGTCTCCTTTATTGAAGGGGAATCTGGGGTATTTATATGCTTTTGCCATGTGCCTTGTAGACACTTGAATACCATGTACCTTGCAGGCTTGGATACCACGTGCGCCTTACAGGCATGTATGGTGTGGATAGCACGTGGATAGCATGTGAACTGCATGCCTTGCAGGCATGGATACCATGTGTGCCTTGCAGCTGGGGGCAGTAAACAGCAAAACAAAATATGTTGGATATCAGAGTGTGCTTCAGCTGTTGTAGGCTGTTGAAAAACAAGTCTCATGTCAGGGTATATGGCTCAAGATGGCTGCAAAGCTGATAGCCACTTTCTGCTAAAAGTTGGCTCCCAACAGGGGCTAGGGGTAGAGGTGGGTGTTGGGAGCCGCAGTGAGCCATGTCAGTATCCGCCATTCCAAGATGGCTCGGACATCGTGTCCTCTCCACTGGTAAACAATTAACTGCACAGCTGCAAAGGCAGAAAGCCCGCCAAAGTCACTGGCCAATCCCGAGGCATAATATTGGGTGATGAGTGAACAGCCAATCAGAAGTGAACACGTCACTCTAGGGTGTATTTAAGCTGTGCCTCGTCCTGTCTTCAGCCCTTTCGCGTCCTTTCTGCTTCTGCTGATACAGAGTAAAGCCTCGCTGTGGTGATACCCGAATATTGGCTCTCGTGTCCTTGTTCGCGGGCGGAGGGGACACGGGAGGTGCGCACAACAGGTGGGGGCACAGCCTCATAGAAGCATGAGGAGGGGGGATGGAATAGGAGGTTTCTGGGTGGTGGGAGGAAGTGGGCTAAGGGGATAAAATCTGAAATGTAAATATAATACCCAATGTTAAAAAAAAGATGGAAAAAAAGAAAAAAGGAAAAAAGAAAGAAAAAAAGGTGATTTAATAACACAAAGAGAAGGATTTAGAAATTTAGGAGACAGTTTATGTTAATGGAAACAGCATCATAGAAACAGGAAAATCACACCCTCATAGAAGCAAAAGGAGGGGGGATGGGATTAGGGGTTCCTGGGTGGTGTGAAGAATGGGATAAGGGGATAAAATTTGAAATGTAAATATTATAACCAATTTTTAAAAATGGGAAAAAAGAGAAAAATTTTTAGAACCAACATCTTTAATAAAATGTCAGCCCTCTAAAAAATTATCTTGATACTAAAACTTGTTTTGAGAATTGTATATTACAGAATACACAGCCTTGGTGTATCTACTCATCAAGCATACTGAGCAGACCTGCCCAAACCTCCAATGTCCTGGAATTCCATCTGGATGCAGTGAAGACATGGCTTATCACACTATCTCAATGCCCGTAATCAGCTTGAAGAAGTTAATGAATAGTCAGTGCCCCTATTCCCTGGGCTTGGGGACTAAGGTGGTTAATATTGGGCTGTCTTTCTAGGGAAAAGTAGTGGTTTTGGTGGAACAGGGAGGATTAGCTAGGACTTATTGCATAACCATAACTTACTGGTAGAAATATATATATATATTTATATATATATATATATTGTTATTAAGATGAACTTATAATTTCTTTTTTTAATTTATTTTATTTTTTTTATTTTTTTTATTTATTAGATCTTTCATTTACACTTCAGATACCATCCCCTTTCCCCATTCCCCCCCTTAGAAAACCCCTATCCCATGCCCCCTTTTCCTTTTTGCATTTATACATTTTTTTAAGAAATGTTAATCATAGGCTTTATAAGTTTGGTATTGTTCAATCAGAGGTGTAACCCACTACCCAACCTAGATATATCAACTATCTTTGAGTGGTGGAGATACACGAACATCTGCTTCCCTGTCTCCCCCCTCTATCTCTCTTTCATCACCTAGCTTCTCCTCTCCTTCTTCTTCTCCTCTTCTTACTCCTTTTCTTCCTCTCAGTACTCCTCCCACCTTAGCTCCTCCTACACATCACTCTTCCTGTTAAAAGGAAACTTTTCTCTCAAAATACAATTAGAGCATAATTATGCCTATTTGTACCAGTGAGGTACAAGATAGTCCTAATACCCAGTCCATCCTTTTGTTGACTAACCAGCACCTCTGTCATCTATCCTAACTAAAACACTTAGTTCTGAACCTGGCTTTTTCCTTGGCTTTAGGATGAATGTCAGCTGATGACCATACACTCAGATCTTTTCTCTCAAAGTAAATAGCTATAAGTTTTCAACCCCGTCAGAAATCCAGAATGACTGAGTTGACTATAATTGTGGGAAGCACAAAGCATAGCTTCTAAAACTTAGCCAATTTATAGAGACCTCTGAACACCTGGACACTCGCTCTACTTCAAAACGTTGGAGCATCTGTTCTTCTGCCTTCTGGCCCAGGGTCATCTGACAGACCTTAGTGCTGCAGAATTATTAAGGGCTGATTACTCTGTCTAGGCAGATATAATCAGTCGACTATTCTGCAAGTGTGTCCTTTTCTGGACAGTAATTTGTCTGTAGTAGTAAAGTGGCAATTCTTGCTTAGTGGCTGTCTCACCACAACTGGAGTAACTCCAAGGATGCTCAATTTCTTCTTAGAATTCAATATAGGAAGCTGTCCGGAGCAGATAGGTCTCTAATGAAAATGAACATTAATACTGAAATGTTTGTCATGTCAATTCTAAGGATTTCTGATGTTTTGAAAACCAGCTATCCATGTAAGGTAATCTGGACTGTTGCCTGTTAACTCCACTCAGCTATTTCTAAATAAAACATAGAGAACACCCTTATAATAAACTCCAAGTCATGAATTTGCTATAGTCCCTTAACTCACAGGCTGACCATCTCAAATCAGTTAAAAAAGTTAAAGAAGGACTGGGTCTAAGCTTTGTATTCCTAAGTGTGTTATACTGGTACAATGCCTATGAGAGTAACAATATTCATCTCACTCTTATATCACTAAGAAGCTCATGCCAATGAAAACCTTAAAATTTGTAAACAAAGTAAACTGGTGCCATTTAAGAATTTATATCTTCATCTTGATATTAATTATACAGATTTCTACTAATAGGTTATGGCTATGCAATAAACCCTAGCTAATCCTCTCTATTCCGACAAAACCACTACTTTTCCCTAGGGAGACAGCCCAACATTTACCACCTTAGTCCCCATGCCCAGGGAATAGGGGCGCTGACTCATCATTAGCTTCTTCAAGCTGATTATGGGCGTTGAGATATTAGAAGAGGATTGGGGGGGAGAGCAAGTTGACAATCCTCTGATGCTGTGTCTTCGCTGCCTCCAGATGGAATTCACGGACCTCAGAGGTTTGAGCAGGTCTGCCCAGCTTGCTTGTTGAGTAGATACATCAAGGCTGATCATTCTGCAATATACAATTCTCAAAACAAATTTTAGTATCAAGATAGTTTTTTTTTTTTAAAGAGGGCTGACATTTTATTAAGAATGTTGGTTCTAACCACTTTTCTATTTTTCCCCTCTTTTATTGGATATAATATTTACATTTCAAATTTTATCCCCTTACCATATTTCCCCCACCACCCAGGAACCCCTTATCCCATCCCCCCTCCTCCTGCCTCTATGAAGGTGTTTACCCACCTACCCCCAGCCTCCCTCCCCACCCTCAGATTCCCCCGCCTCAGTGCTCAGCCTTTAGGGTACCAATGATCTTGTCTCCCACCTATGCCCAACAGGGCCATCCTCCCCTACATATACAGCTGGAGTCATGTGTCTCTCCCTATGTGCTCCTGGGCTGGTGGTTTAGACCCTGGGGAGCTCTGGCTGGTTGGTATTGTTGCTCTCCTCACAGGGCCACCAGCCCTTATGGTTCACGGTTCCTTCAATTTACTCTCTAACTCCTCCATTGGGAACTTTGATCAGATTAATGCATAGCTGTGGGTATCTGTCTCTGGGTATGTCCGACTCTGAGAGACCTCTAAGGAGACAGCCTTATCAGGCTGCTGTCAGCTTTCCCATCCTGACATCCCTATCAGTGTCTATTTTTGGTGACTGCCTATGGAATGAATACCCAGAAACAATGGTCTCCCTACAACCCCCACTTCAGATTCTATCCCACACTTTGTCTCCATATTTGCTCCCTTGGGTATTTAGTTACTCCTTCTAAGAAAGACCTAGGCATCCTCACTTGTTCTTTCTTCTTCATGAGCTTCGTGTCATCTGGTAGTTGAATCTTTGTTGTTTCAAACTTTTGGGCTAATCTCCGCTTATCAGTGAGTAAATACCATGTGTGTTCTTTTGTGATTGGGTTACCTCACTCAGGATGATATTTTCTAGATCCATCCATTTACCTAAGAATTTCTCGAATTCATTATTTTTAATAGCTGAGTAATATTCCATTGTGTAAATGTACCACATTTTTTGTATCCATTCCTCTGTTGAAGGGCATCTGGGTTCTTTCCAGCTTCTGGCTATTATAAATAAGGCTGCTATGAACATAGTGGAACATATGTCTTTGTTATTTGTTGAGGCATTTTCTGGGTATATACCCAGAAGTGGTATAGCTGGGTCCTCAGGTAGTGCTATGTCCAATTTTTGGAGGAACCGCCAGACTGACTTCCAAAGTGGTTGTACCAACTTGCAATCCCACCAACAATGCAGGAGTGTTCCTCTTTCTTCACATCCTCGCCAGCATCTACTATCACCTGAGTTTTTGATCTTAGCCATTCTGATTGGTGTGAGGTGGTATGTCAGTGTTGTTTTGATTTGCATTTCCCTGATGACCAAGGATGTTGAGCATTTCTTAAGGTGCTTCTCGGCCATTCGAGTTTCCTCAGTTGAGAATTCTTTGTTTAGCTCTGTACCCCATTTTTTAATGGGGTTATTTTGTTGTTTGGCGTCTAATTTCTTGAGTTCTTTGTAAATATTAGATATTAGCCCCCTATCAGATGTAGGATTGGTAATGATCTTTTCCCAATCTGTTGGTTGCCGTTTTGTCTTGTTGACAGTGTCCTTTGCCTTACAGAAGCTTTGCAATTTGATGAGGTCCCATTTGTCGATTCTTGATCTTAGAGCATAAGCCATTGGTGTTCTGTTCAGGAACTTTTCCCCTGTGCCTAGGTATTCGAGGGTCTTCCCCAAATTCTCTTCTAATATTTTCAGTGTACCTGGCTTTATGTGAAGGTCCTTTATCCACTTGGAGTTGAGCTTTGTGCAAGGAGATAAAAATGGATTAATTTGCATTCTTCTACATGTTGACCTCCAGTTGAGCCAGCACCACTTGTTGAAAATGCTGTCCTTTTTCCACTGGATGAATTTAGCTCCCTTGTCAAATATCAAGTGACCATAGGTATGCGGGTTCATTTCTGGGTCTTCAATTCTGTTCCATTGATCGTCCTTTCTGTCTCTGTACCAATACCAAGCAGTTTTTATCACTAATGCTCTGTAGTACAGTTTGAGGTCCGGAATGGTGATTCCCCCAGAGGTTCTTTTATTGTTGAGAATAGTTCTCGCTATTCTAGGTTTTTTGTTATTCCAAATGAATTTGTAAATTGCTCTTTCTATCTCTATGAAGAATTGATTTGGAATTTTGATGGGTATTGCATTGAATCTGTAGATTGCTTTTGGCAGGATAGCCATTTTTACTAAATTAATCCTGCCAATCCAGGAGCATGGGAGATCTTTCCATCTTCTGAGATCTTCTTCAATTTCTTTCTTCAGAGACTTGAAGTTCTTGTCATACAGATCTTTCACTTGCTTTGTTAGATTCACTCCAAGATAATTTATTTTATTTGTGGCTATTGTGAAGGGTGTCATTTCCCTGATTTCTTTCTCTGCCTGTTTATCCTTTGAGTAGAGGAAGGCTACTGATTTGTTTGAGTTGATTTTATATCCAGCCACATTGCTAAAGTTGTTTATCAGGTTTAGGAGTTCTCTGGTGGAAGTTTTAGGTTCACTTAAGTATACTATCATATCATCTGCAAATAGTGAAATTTTGACTTCTTCCTTTCCTATCTGTATCCCTTTGACTTCCTTTTGTTGTCTAATTGCTCTAGCTAAGACTTCCAGTACTATATTGAATAGGTAAGGTGAGAGTGGGCAGCCTTGCCTAGTCCCTGATCTTAGTGGGATTGCTTCAAGTTTCTCTCCATTTACTTTGATGTTGGCTACTGGCTTGCTGTATACTGCTTTTACTATGTTTAGATATGGGCCTTGTATTCCTGATCTTTCCAAGACTTTTAACATGAAGGGATGTTGAATTTTGTCAAATGCTTTCTCAGCATCTAGTGATATGACCATGTGGTTTTTCTCTCTGAGTTTATTTATGTAGTGGATTACATTGATGGATTTCCGAATATTGAACCATCCCTGCATTCCTGGGATAAAGCCTACTTGATCTTGATGGATAATTGTTTTGATGTGTTGTTGGATTCGGTTTGCGAGAATTTTATTGAGTATTTTTGCATCAATATTCATAAGAGAGATTGGTCTGTAGTTCTCTTTCTTTGTTGGGTCTTTCTGTGGTTTAGGTATGAGTGTAATGGTAGCTTCATAGAATGAATTGGGTAGTGTTCCTTCTGTTTCTATTCGATGGAATAACTTGAAGAGGATTGGTATTAGGTCTTCCTTGAAGGTCTGAAAGAATTCTGCACTGAAGCCATCTGGCCCCGGACATTTTTGGTGGGAAGATTTTTAATGACTGTGTCTATTTCTTTAGGCGTTATGGGACTGTTTAGGTGGTTTATCTGCTCCTCGTTTAACTTTGGTACCTGGTATCTATCTAGAAAATTGTCCATTTCCTCCAGATTTTCCAATTTTGTTGAGTATAGGCCTTTGTAGTAGGATCTGATAATTTTTTTAATTTCCTCTGTTTCTGTTGTTATGTCTCCCTTTTCAGTTCTGATTTTATTAATTTGAATGCTGTCTCTGCGCCCTTTGGTTAGTCTGGCTAAGGGTTTGTCTATCTTGTTGATTTTCTCAAAGAACCAGCTCCTGGTTTTGTTGATATTTTGTATAGTTCTTTTTGTTTCGACTTGGTTGATTTCAGCCCTGAGTTTGACTATTTCCTGCCGTCTACTCCTCTTGGGTATACTAGCTTCTTTTTGTTCTAATGCTTTCAGGTTTGCTGTCAAGTTGTTGATGTATGCTCTTTCCACTTTCTTTTTGTGAGCACTTAGAGCTATGATTTTTCCTCTTAGTACTGCTTTCAATGAGTCCCACATGTTTTGATATGATGTGTCCTCATTTTCATTTAAATCTAAAAAGTCTTTAATTTCTTTCTTAATTTCTTCCTTGACCAAGTTATCATTGAGTAGAGCATTGTTCAGTTGCCAAGTGTATGTCGGTTTTCTGATGTTTTTGTCCATGTCAAAGACAAGTCTTAATCCATGGTGGTCTGATAAGGTGCTGGGGATTATTTCAATCTTTTTGTATCTGTTGAGGCCAGTTTTGTGACCAATTATATGGTCTATTTTTGAGAAGGTACCATGAGGTGCTGAGAAGAAGGTGTATTCTTTTGTTTTAGGATGAAATGTTCTATAGATGTCAGTTAAGTCCAATTGGTTCATAACTTCTGTTAGTTTCATTGTGTCTCGATTTAGTTTCTGTTTCCATGATCTGTCCATAGCTGAGAGTGGGGTGTTGAAATCTCCCACTATTATTGTGTAGGGTGCAATGTATGCTTTAAGTTTTAGTAAAGTGTCTTTTATGTATGTGGGTGCCCTTACATTTGGGGCATAGATGTTGAGAATTGCAAGTTCCTCTTGGTACATTTTTCCTTTCATGAATATGAAGTGTCCTTCTTTATCTTTTTTTGATTACTTCTGGTTGAAAACTGATTTTATTTGATATTAGAATCCCTACTCCAGCTTGTTTCTTGGGACCATTTGCTTGGTAGATTGTTTTCCAACCTTTTACTCTGAGGTAGTGTCTGTCCTTTCCACAGAGGTGTGTTTCCTGAATGCAGCAAAATGTTGGGTCCTGTTTATGTATCCAGTCTGATAGTCTATGTCTTTTTATTGGCGAATTGAGTCCATTGATATTAAGAGATATTAAGGAAAAATGAGTGTTGTTTCCTGTTATTTTTGTTATTGGCAGTGGAGTAATGTTTATGTAGCTACCTTCTTTTACGGTTTTTGGAAGATTACTTTCCTGCTTTTTCCGGGTTATAGTTTCCCTCCTTGTGATGGAGTTTTCCACCAATTATCCTTTGAAGTGCTGGGTTTGTGTTGAGATACTGTGTAAATTTGGATTTGTCATGGAATATTTTGGTTTCTCCATCAATAATGATTGACAGTTTTGCTGGGTATAGTAGTCTGGGCTGACATTTATGTTCTTTTAGGGTCTGTATGATATCGGTCCAGGATCTTCTGGCTTTTATGGTCTCTGGTGAGAAGTCTGGTGTAATTCTTATAGGTCTGCCTTTATATGTTACTTTGCCTTTTTCCCTTACTGCTTTTAGTATTTTTTCTTTGTTTTGTATATTTGATGTTTTGACTATTATGTGGCGGGAAGTATTTCTTTTCTGGTCTAAACTATTTGGAGTTCTGTAGGCTTCTTGTATATTTATGGACATCTCTTTCTTTAGGTTAGGGTAGTTTTCCTCTATAATTTTGTTGAGGATATTTACTGGTCCTTTAAGTTGGGAGTCTTCCCCCTCATCTATTCCTATTATCCTTAGGTTTGGCCTTCTCATTGTGTCTTGGATTTCTTGTATATTTTGGGTTAGTAGCTTTTGTATTTTGCATTTTCTTTGACAGTTGTGTCAATGTTTTCCATGGTATCTTCTGCACATGAGATTCTCTCTTCCATCTCTTGTATTCTGTTGGTAATACTTGTATCTATGACTCCTGATCGTTTCTTTAAGTTTTCTATCTCCAGGGTGTTCTCCCTTTGTGATTTCTTTATTGTTTCTACTTCCGTTTTTAGATCCTGCATGGTTTTGTTTAATTCCTTCTCCCGTTTGGTTGCATTTTCTTGTAATTCCTTAAGGGATTTTTGTGTTTCCTCTCTAAGGGTTTCTATCTGTTCTTTGAGAGTGTTATTTATGTCTTTCTTAAAGTCCTCTATCATCATCATGAGAAGTGATTTTAATTCTGAATCCTGCTTTTCTGGTGTGATGGGGTGTTCAGGGCTTGCTATGATGGGGGAACTGGGTTCTGATGATGCCATGTAACTTTGGTTTCTGTTGCTTATGTTCTTGTGCCTGCCTTTTGCCATCTGGTTAATTCTAGTGCTACCTGTACTTCTGTCTCTGATTGAAACCTGTCTTTCCAGTTGTCTTGCTTTTGTTTGGTCTTCTAGGAGTCCAGATGTCTCTATGATTTTTTCCAGCTGCCCTGATTACAGTGGTATCTCTAGGACGCCTCAGGATATGGTGCCTCCAAGGTAGCAGTCCAGCTAGATGTCTGCTGTTCTGGGTGCAGTGTCTCCTCTTGGATATCTCAGGGTATGTTGTCTGACACTCTGAGTTCAGTTGTTCCTCTGTGGCTCTGGGTTGAGCGGACCTTCCAGTATGTCTCAGGTGGAATCCGGGGTCCACACAACTGCAGACCTGGTAGAGGTCTGGTCCTGGACTCAGACCCTGCAGGCCTCAGACTGGAGGAGGGGCGAGCAGCAGAAGGAGCGTGCTAGCACTGGCTATGGGTTCTATGGATCCCCCAGAATGTGTCTGGGGGACTCCTGGGTGCACTCACCCGCAGGCCTCAGACTGGGGGAGGCGTGAGCGGCGGAAGGGGCGTGCTAGAGCTGGCTATGGGTTCTATGGATCCCCCAGAATGTGTCTGGGGGGCTCCTGGGTGCACTCACCAGGAGGAACTTATAATTTCTTAAATGGTATAAAATTTGATTTCAAATTTAAGGTTTTCATTGGTACGAGCTTCTTATTAATATAAAAGTGAGATGAATATTGTTACTATCATAGGCATTGTGCCTGTATTTAAAAATACAAGGCTTAGACCCAGTCCTTCTTTAACTTTTTTAACATATTTGAGATGATTAGACTGTGAGTTAAGGGCCTATAGCAAATTCATGGTTTTGAGTTTATTGTTAGGGTGCTTTCTATATTTTATTTAGAAATAGCAGAGTGGAGGTAACAGACAACAGTCCAGATTGCCTTACATGGATAGTTGGTTTTCAAAACATCAGAAATCCACAGAATTGACATTACAAACATTTCTGTATTAATGTTCATTTTGATTAGAGACCTGTCTGCACCTGACTGCTTCCTGTCTTGGATTCTAAGAAGAAACTGAGCATCTTTGGAGTTACTCCAGTCATGGTGAGCCAGCCACTAGGCAAGAATTGCCTTCCTCCATCTACAGACAAATTACTGTCCAGAAAAGGACACACTTGAAGAATAGGTGACTGATTATATCTGCCAAGGCAGAGTAATCAGCCCTTAATAATTCTGCATCACTAGGTTTGTCTGATGATTCTGGGCCAGAAGGCTGAAGATTGGATGCTCCAACATTCTGTCCAGGTGTTCAGCAGTCTCTATAAATTGGCTATGTTTTAGAAGCTATGCTTTGTGCTTCCCATAATTTTAGTTAACTTAGTCATTCTGCATTTCTGACGGGGTTGAAAACTTATAGTCTCATAGCCAATCTTGCTATTTACTTTGAGAGAAAAGATTTGAAAGGATGGTTTTCAGCTGACATTCATTCTAAAGCCAAGAAAAAAAGCAAGGTTCAGAACTAAGTCTTTTAGTTAAGAGAAATATGACAGAGGTTCGGCTTAGTCAACAAAATGATGGAATGCGTATTGGGGTCTATCTTGCATTTCACAGACATAAATTGGTATAGTTATGCTCTAACTGTTTTTTGAGAGAAAAGTTTTATTTTAACAGAAAGGGAGATATGTAGGAGGAGCTAAGGTGAAAGACGTACAGAGAGGAAGGAGGACAAGAAGGAGAGGAGGAGGTAGGTGATGAGAGAGAAAGAGAGAGGGGGGCCAGACATGGGGGCAGAGGTTCACATGTCTCCGCCAGTCAAAGATAGTTGATATATCTAGGTTGGATGTTAGGTTGCACTTCTGATTGATATTAAGCTTTACCAAACTTATAAAGCCTTTGGCTAACATTAAAAAAAAATGTATAAAACCAAAAAAGAGAAGGGGGTATGGGATAGGGGTTTTCTAGGGAGGGAAAATTGGGAAAGGGGATGGCATCTGAAATGTAAGTAAAACATCCAATAAAAATAAATTTAAAAAAAGAAAAAAAATTTAAAAATAAGAAATTGTGGGACATCTACAAAATGGCTTATTATTCAGCTCTTAAAAGTATAATAAAGCATTCAGGAAAATACATGGAACTAGAATAAAATAATCCTAAATTGTGATAGAATCAACTATGACTGGCAAATTTCTAAAACAAAAAAGTCAACCAACACAATGTTTTGTAATGATATTGTACTATACGCATAGAAGTGTGCCCAGCTCAATTTGTATCAGAGAGACATTGTCCAGCAGCCAAACACTAGGCAAAGCCCATGGAATCCCAAAGAAGAAGGTAAGGAACGATTCTAGGAGCCATAGGGGTTGAAGACACTAGAAGAACACAGACCAAAGAAGTGACTAAACAGGATTCAGAGGGTCTCATATACACTGCAGCAACAATCTTGGGCCCTGTATGGGTCTTAGCTGGGTCATCTGCATATGTGTTATGGTTAGTGTTCTTGTGGCACACAAAACAGCAGAAGTGGGGTTACCTCTGATTCTTTTTTAATATAGTATTTTATTATTTGAAAAATTAATTTAATGCTCCCCAATTACATTTACATCCCAGTGCACCCCAACAATTATGACCTCCAGCAATATCAAAGAAGAAGAATAGAAAAGAGAAAAGAAAGGAAAAACAATACCATATTAAATTTGCACTGCTCATATACTGAGTGGACCATGGTCTAACTCTGAATGTCCAGCCCTTTATAGATAACTGAAGCTTTTCCTAATCCCACCCGTGCCTCCCACAGAAATCTGTCAAATATGCAAAGATATATTTCAGCATTCTAGTTACTGTTTTTAAGATTTTTTTAATGACTACCAATCAAAACTGTTTATTTTGAGGGTTGGGATATGAAAGAGAAGTTGACAAAAGAAATCTATGTCTCTCATTATCAACTGTGACTCTGCAGTCACTGATACCATTTCAAAAGAAACTTTCTTTCCCTTTCATAGGCAGTGGCATCACAAACCATAGTCTTCCACATGGTTTCTGGTGATAGCACAGTCCACAGACATGAACATGTCTTCAGCTGGTACCACAGACAATGGACATCCTTATAGCCTTTGGAAGTAACATGGGCCATGGACATAAACACTGCCCTTGATGTAGGAAGGCCATTAACAACAACATGGAAACTGGCAGCAACATAAACTTCAGATATCAACAGGGCCTCAGGAAGCAGCCCAAGCCATTCACATCACATTGGCTTGGTTTGAGTCAATTCTTACAAAGATAATTATTTTTACACACACACACATACACAAAACACACACACACACACACACACACATATATATATAACAGACACACACGTGTGTGTGTGTGTTATATGTGTCAGACACACACAGGTGTGTGTGTGTGTATGTGTTTTGCCTGTATGTATATCTGTGTAACACATGGATGAAGTGCCAGTGCAATCCAAAAGATGGCAGGCAACATGCCTCAAGGAACTGGACTTACACATGTTTCTTAGCTACTATGTGAATGCTAAGGATAAAATGCAGTTTTATGGAAGTGTTCTTAACTGTTGAACCATCACTCTGGCCTCTATTTATTCATCTTTGTCATATGTTTCATCACCACAAAATGTTACTAGTATGATTTCTTTTATGGTATGAGACCTCACAGTTAAGAGACTGAGTCACAGAGAAGACTTTATCATTGAACTTTTGAGCAATGTTGGAATCATTAGAGACTATGAGGTGATTTACAGTTACACTATATATTTTTTGTAATTCTGTATGAGATAGTGGAAAGTTATGGCTAAATAGTTATATGTTTGGGTATTAGGAAGACAAGGGTTTAATTAGTAATTTTTAATAATTAACAGAATCTACCCTTAAGAGACAAACTTCTTGGCATATTTATGAAGTAGCTTATAGACTGAGATAATTGAGATTGGAAGACCCACCTTGATTATATATGACTCTGTACCACTGGCTGATTGATGTCCAACACTAAATAAAAAGAAAAATTGAACTGAGCTTCAGAAATCATCTAGTTGCTTGTTGATTGTGGGTGAAATGTGACAGGATGCTTTAGATTTCTCCAAGAATGAAAGTGTTTACTCCTCACTAGGATGGAATGTATCCGCTCACACTGTAAGACAGAGTTAAATTTTCCTCTATTAATTGGTTTTGTTAGTTTATTTCAGCAAACATATGTGCGTATATACATATATATATAGTTGCTGAAATTATATGTGTGTGTGTGTGTAGAGTGTGTGTGTGAGAGAGAGAGTGTGTTTGAGTGTATGTGTGTATCAGTGTGTGTATGTGAGTGTGTGAGTGTGTATGTACCTGTGTGTGAGTGTGTGTGTGTATCTGTGTGTGAGTGTATGCGTATAACCTATTATGTACCTACTACTCTATGGAAAAAGACAAAGCTTCATTAACTTTCTCTAACTTGATACTTGGCACATTCTATTTCATCCCCTGAAGATCTTACAGATCCCACACTAGAAATGGTACTATATTTATACACTTATTTAACATTTCTTATCTAAAAACAAGTACAATAACAACTGTTCATTAGTATCCAGCTTAGCACTTTATTCACAAAAATTGTACTGAATTGCACTAGATGTTGTTTCCCTGTCATTCACAACACTAAGGTACTTTAAATCTCCACAGAAATGTTGAAAAATCTCACTTTATTTTTACTTCAATATGACTTTGTATTCCATACAAACAAAAGATAGTTTAAATAAACTTCAATTTATGAAAAAAATGCCATTGCTAGATGCTTTTTTACAAAGTAGGATTTGCAATAAAATCTTTGTAGTTGCTTCTAATATGAAGACATTAGTAAAAATTGAATTACTTTATTATACTCTTTCCTCCTCCCAAACTATGTTGATTAAGTAAGATGTTCTTCATAAGAATTTATGACTTGATTTCTGTTTATTTTACACTATGCATCTATATTATGGGAGGTTTTCTATATATAAAATTGAGGCCTCTTAGTCATTATTTTGTTCCATATTCTACCATATTCAACCCATAGAAGAAAGATTTTTCAATTAAAAATTTAATTTTGTGATATTTATATAATTTTATTTGAACTTGGAGATAAGGACCTCACATGATTTATGATTTAAGAGTAGGTCTTTTTAGAGGGGGGAGTTCATCATCTTCATCAGTATCATATGGGTAATCCACTAAAGGAACAAGGCTGCTACAATGAACTGTACTCATTCCATTATCAGAATCATGAGCTTGAGAAGAAGAAAATTTAGAGGCCTCAGATGATTTACTTTTGGGGCATTCTATTTCATTTCCTCTTTCATTTTTCTCTTTAAGTTTCATAAGTATGTCATAATGACTTGGAAAGTCACTTCCTATTGGTAGAATTGCTCCTCCTTCATCTCCTCCTCCTCCTTTTTCTGCGACTTCTTCTTCTTTGATTCCTCTACAACATATGTCTATGTCTGTCTTGACTTTTACCTCCATAACTTTGATATGTCTACAACATATTTTCTGGTGTATCATATCATTTAAATAACTTTGTATTCTATTTTCCCTCTTCTTTTCTTCTTCATATTTAGTCTTCAACCCTTTAAAGGTCTGGACATACTCAATTGATTCAAAAGGAATAAAAAAATTTTCCACAATGTTTGCAATAAGAGAATTGATGTTTTCTTGTCTTATAAATTCAAATAGCTCAATAATAGCTGAATTTAACATATTGTACCGAGGTCCATTATGCATAAAAGTATTTACAACTGGTTCAAATAGGTTTTTCTTAATTATGTAATTATTATACATTTCATCTTTTAGGCCAATCATCTTTCTCATAAACCGGACAACACACAAAATCAGAAAAGTATGCTTTGAATTCATGAGCACCAAGATTCTGCTGAGCAAGTTGTTGCTCAAAATATAATTTTTTATATATGTTGAATGGCATTGTACACAAAACATGAGTATGTCTAAAATTACTTCCAGCAATTGTGCATTTTGATAATTATCAGGACAGATGTTAGCCCTATTTTCATCTCTGTCATTTTCTACTGTAGTGGACAAAATTGGTGCTATGAGGTTACTCATGCAATGTGTATAGAAGAAATTTAGAAATCCCTTTCTTTCACATCCATTAGCTGTGACACGCATATTTTCTGGATCAAGAAGAGTATGAAGAACTGCTGGCAAAATAATGCCTCGTGAAAATTCAGGATCAGTATCACAGATCATTTTTTTGATCATTATATTAATGAGAAGGTCATCATTATCTTCACTGTCCTGAGCTTCTTCCATTATATATGCTTGGACTAGTCGAGGATTATAGTCTACTAGATAAGCAAATATATCTATAGCAGCTAGTTGTATTTGATTATCAGGCATGTGTACTATGACTTTTAGAGCATTCATGACTCCTAGCTTTATCAGTGTTTTTATTAATGCATTTTTCTCTTGAGACTGTAATGTCTTGGCAAATACACAGAATTCCTTGAAGAATAATAACAATTCACGCCTTCTCTCATCACTTACACCATTATCTTTTAACTGAGCAAAAACTTCAAGCAAAAAATTTTCATCTTCCTGCAACATTGTAATTATTTCAATTTTATTGGAAAAAATCATAGTGGTAAGATCCGAAAGAAGATTTGATTCAAATATGGACGGGGTGGGCAACGTAATATCATGAACATATTGCATTCTGTAGGTCTGTTGTATTTTTTGCCGAAGTTGGGTTTGTGTTATTGGGATAACTTCCCTGAATTTAACATTTTGAGTCAAGAATTCCCTGTGCCGTTTTGGCTGATCCAAACCAGGGCCATATTCAAGGCATCCTACCACATCCATGAAAAATTCATCAGAACACATGATCTTAAACAAGCGTGTATCATTTAGAAACAGGATTCCTTTAATGATGCTATTCAAATAGTGTAAGCCTTCCAAGTTCAGCTTTTTTTCACAAGCATTGAACAGCTGCAGCAGGTTTTTAATGTAACCTTCAGTTTCTAAGACCAGCACCAGCCTTTCCTTGAGGCTTGGCATTTCATTGACAAAAGCAAATAAACTTACAATGCCTTCAAGTCTAGAGAGTTTAAAATTTGCCACCTCAAACAGATTCGAGCTCAGCTGTAGAGCTGCAAAGCTTTCTAGATCACCAGTAAGTTCTTGTGTTATTTCTACACTTGGATCTTTACCTTGAACTTGACAGATCTCTTCCCAGATTTCCTGACAAGCATTTGGTTCCTGGAAATGTATTGCCATGCCATGGTTCTTAGCATCAGACCAAATGATTATATTTCCTTGCTGTTTCTTATAGGGCACATTAGGATGTATCTTATACTCCACAGTCAGTGAGTCATCTGATTCTGAATGAACAAGCAGGCATACACCCTGGAGCCGTTCAATGTATTTGGATGAAATTTGTCCTGCACATATGTCTTTCCAATTCTTGCCTTCTACCAAGACATAGACTTTTACTCTATAAAGTTCCTTGTCTATGTTGGTCCTTGGCCTCACCTTGCTAACCCACATTCTTTTGTAGACCTCAGATTTTTGTACTCTGGCCAGAGGTCACTATCCCTCACTACCTTAGCCAGGAATGTTGCCGTGGTCGCAATTCTGAAAAACCAAAAGAGAGCAGATTACTGGAGGTTAAATGAATAGCAGAGGCTAAGAAGGGCCCAAAGTCATTAGGATTACTGTGGGGGCAGGGGGAGGTCCTGATAATTGCCAGTCCTCTATTACTGAACTATTACCAACTAACCTCTCTCAGAAGCACTCGAGTCTCTGAGCCTGCCTTTGTTCTGGCAGAATCTTGGGATTCACCCAAGATTCTTCCTAAAAGGAATGTGCTTATGTAACAGATACTCTTAAAGGGAACTGCCTTCATTACCTTAAAAATGGAAGCCTAGAAAATACTCTATATCATTTCTATAATGGATTTTGTTTCTCAGAAATATGTTTACTCATCAGAAGTATGGTGCTTAGGCCCTTAATCAAAAGGAAATTTCATTACCTATGTTTTGGTCAAATATATCCTTCATTCTATATGTCCATGAAAGGCTGCGACAAATTAAAAAAAAAAAATACATCATCTACAGATAGGATGCCTTTCCCAGAACCAAGAGATAAAATTGTGTTTCTCTATGAGACATACTCCTGTACATCCTGTACATGTCTATATATTAAGGAATGATCTTTTTATGAAAGGGAAAAGATTAGGTCCGTCATTTCATTTTGTTCAGCCTGAAATTTTAGCTTCCTATGTGAAAATATTTCCTCAAATGTTTTCCTTTGCCTAATCATGAAATTTGTTATGGAGAAGAACTGTGTCAAAGAGGAAATGAGTGAATTTTTTTAATTATGGCCCTTTGATCCCTTTAATATGCTAGAGCCATTTCTGTGAGCCATCCTGGCCATCAGAAGCGTCCAATACCCAACTTAAGCAGAGAGCATCTACTTAATCACAGGCCACTCTGGCTAGAGTACCAGAGAAGAAATGGAAACAAAGAACAAAAAAGGCATCCAAAAACCAAAAATTAAAAAACAAACAGCAACCACCACCACAACAAAATCTATCCACAACAAAACTCAGAACTTGGCACCTAGACCAATAATCCTAACAAACCCTATTCACCAGTAAACCTATGACTTTCCATTGGCAGAAGCCACATGAGTATATATTGTAATATTTTGAAATATTTAATGTCATAAATTTAAAGCTTATTCAAGATTTTATATAATTTGTGAAATGTCACATGTACAAAATAAAAGTAAATTACATTTATCTGCAAAAAAACAGAAAAATTAAAAAAGAGAGACATTTCCCCTGAGACTCTAAGCAAAAATATACAGATTTTTCCATTAGAAAAAGAAAGGAAAACCCACCATTTATCAATCTCCCTAAATCAAAAACAATTTTGGAAAACCTAGTGCTACTGTATTTTATGATCATTTATGGAAAGAGAAGAACACTGATTATCATAATTTGTTTCAATTAGTCTAAAACTAATCAAGAACTTAAGAGGTACCCATGCCACTGGCCAGAAAGGGGTTCCTTTGTTCCTGGGTCCCCGTGACCCCAGTAAATCCCAGTTTGTGCTAGATGTTGTGGCCTCCTCACATATAATCCTGGACATGTGGGAGTTCCTGGCAGTCCAGCCTCCTCTGGGTGTTCTGGGATTCGGTGCAGAACTGGGGCCCAAAGTCTTTTCAGGACATCAGTATAGTTGGTTGCTGTCATGCACAAAGAAGAATCAACAAGAAGTATTCGATATTATGAAGGTAAAGATCAAATTGCACCCAAGAAACTCAACACCTCTAAATCAGGTTGAAATAGTTTAGCAGTGAACTTGTTCCCCCAACCATCCACCTACCCATTCCCACCTCCCTGCCCTAGTATTCCCTTTCACTGAACACAGAGCCTTTTCTCCCGTTGAGGCCCATCAACACCATCATCTGCTACATATGTGGCTGTAGCCTTATCATACTGCTAATTCTTTTGGCTTGTGTCACAGCTGGGTAAGACTATTGATTGATTCTATCCCTTAGTAGCTTTTATAGAAACTTATGGTATGAATGTCATACCTCAGAAACAAGGCTATTCGTTCAGAACCAGCTTGAATATTCTGCTTCACATGTCCCAGATGTATGTTTTTTTTCAGCAGTAGAGATTCATCTTCAACCTCTGAGATGCAACCAAAAGCAATAGTAGTAATGTCTACTGACTTGAAAATATTTTGAATTACTCTAATCAGCAACTGGAAAGGAGATGTATCATGCCTGGTACTGGGGGTTTTGTTAGTCTATGGTTCTTATAAGAAGCATTGTCAGCCTAAGTGGCATAACATCATTTAAGATACATATTAATTTTAAGTAAATACCAAATAATATGGTCCCTAAGGATTTTTGAAAATATCTGTAGTGTTATTTGTCCCTAATTTTTCTCTTTCGTTCTGTATCAGCCTTTGCTTTAGGATTTCTACTGCTATGCTAAAACACCATGACCAAAAGAACCTTGGGTACAAAAGGATTTTTGTTTAGCCTACACCTCTATTCCATAGTCCATCACTGAAGACAATGAGAGCAGGAAGTAAAAAGAAGAAATTTGAAGAAGAAACTGAAACAGAAACCATGGAGGAACAGTGTTAGGATATTGGCTCCAATGGGTTCTTCAGTGTAGACAGTATATTTTTCTATACTCCAAAAAAACCTTTCCAGGGTTTTCACTAGTCAAAATGGGCTGGTTACTTGCATATCAATCATTAATTAATAAAATGTTCTTCAAGCTTACCTATAACCCAATCTTTTGGAGATATTTCTCAATTGAGGTTCCTTTACCAAATAATTCTAGCTTATGTCAAATTGACAAACTATCAATCAGGACAATTGACCTCTTTTCAACTTGAAACACAAACACATCGTTATTCAACACTAACCTTTTCTTTTCATTTCCAAGATATCATATTAATGTCACAGAACAAATAAAGTATTACTTTAAAGTCCTAACAGTTTATAATTTCAACACTTTAAAATTCCATTGTCTTTAAACATGTCCAAGACATCTCTCAAATTTCAGGGCCACTCTAAATATTCAAAGTCTCTATAAAATTTCATAATTTCTCTAAAATTCTCAAATCTCCTAACTGTTGGCACCTTCAAAGAAAAGAGTTATACACTAGTTGGTTCAAAAGGTAAGAGCTAGGACAAAGTAACAAATAAATAACATATGAACAAACAAACAAAACAAACAAACAAAAATATAGTCCATTAGTGTAAAACAGTGTCAGACATCTGGAATTTATTCTCAATGTTCTGGGCTACTAAGGGCCTAGGCAGTTCCACTTAATCTTGCTCTGTCTTCCACAGTGCAGGTAGCTTGACTTGTAGAATCAGACTGCCTCCATCCTACACTTGCTGTTGTATTTGGTGATTACACCACAGTACTGTCATCTCCCAAATACTGAAGTTTCTGCTGTAACTGGACTGCATATTCATCAATAGCTTCACTTTGTAGCTCTTCAGGTACTCTAAGCCTGCCATATGGTGCCAAGTCTCAGCTTCTCTGCATGATGTCTTCAACCCTGTGGCTCCACTGTAACTGAAACTGCATTCTTACCAATGGATTCTTCTGGCCTCCTGCAGTTCTGAGTCTCAGTTAGCTCTCCAGAACTGATCTATACCTGCAAACTAGTGTAACATTGTAAAGTGCCGCGGTGATTGGTGACAACGTTCGCCATTACAAGATGGCACTGGCATCCAGTGCTCCCGCAAATAATAAGTAGACTGCACATGTGCAAGTGGTGAAAGTGCGCCAAGTCACTGTCCAACCCGGGATGTAATACGAGGTAATGAGCAAGCAGCCAATTAGAAGTGAACACGCCGCTCTAGGGGGCATAAAAGCAGCGCCTGTTCAGGGCTTGGGGTCTTCCTCTTCATGATGCAATAAAGCTTGCTGCAGAAGGATCTTGGTGTGTCCGCGTGCGTTCTTGCTGGCGAGATGTTTCCGCGGGTCACATAACATGGGAAACACTTCCATATTACCAAGTTTAGCAGCAAGCAGAATGTACAGCATTGACCATACATGAACCATAGCTTCTATATTCTGTCTATAAGGAAATGCTTCTCTGAAGATGTTGTCACAATTATGCTGATCTCTTAATTGTATCTGATTCTTTATCCCCCGATAAATAATATATTTTCAGCAAGTAAAGATTTTACTTTAGTTATTCTTGTCTCTTATTAAGCACAATCAATTCTTCAGCTTCTGCTGGTGAGAACCACAGATTCTTAAATCAAAATATTTGAATTATCCACAATAGCATCTTTAGGGACTCCAATACTTCCTTCTGAAATATCACAAAGCATCTGCATTACTCTGAGTATTATTTTCTAAGTTCCCAAAACAACTCATTAAACTCAAAACATTGTTTGAATTTTGTAACCCAAAGTTCAAAACTTCTTTAACTATTCTACCAAATCAACAAGTAACTTCTGTCACAGAAATGCCCATGAAACTGGTATCAATTTCTATCTTAGTCAATTTTTTAGTGTAGTGACGATATAAGACTCAAAGCAACTTCAGGAAGAAAGTGTAAGGATAATCTCTGGTGCATTGTGTAAAATCACCACCTGTCAATAAAGAGCAGAATGAACAGTTGCAAAACAGGAGAGACTTGGAAGGACTTCCAGGAAGAAATAGAACTCTGGGAATGATTCGCCACTGGGACATGCAGTAAATTAGACATATGAAAGTGACTAGCCATGTGGCAGAACTTAGATTAGTATAAGCAGGTTAATATAAGATAAGAGCTAGTTGGGAAACAAGCCTAAAGATGATAGGTGATAAGAACTGCAAATGAAAATAATCCCTTTATCTTTACTCAGGAACTAAAACAGAGGTAGACAAACCCAAATGATTACAGGAAAGAGTTTATTTCAGTGTACAGTCTATTGAGAAGAAAGACAAAACAGGAACTCAAGCCAAAAATCTGGATGCCGAAACTAAAGCTGAAAGCCGAAACTAAAGCTGAAACCATGGGGTATTGATGTTTACTGGCTTGCTCCTCATATATTGCTCAATAGGCCTTCTTATACAATTCAGGACCATCTGCCTAATGGTTGCACTATCTGTAATATGATAGAGGCTGCTATGTTAATCATAAATCAAGAAAATGACAAACAGACTTGCCTACAGGTCAGTGTTATAGAGACATTTTCTCTATTCAGACTCCTTCATCCAAAATTACTCTAGGTTTTGTCAAGTAGACAAAAAAATTAGGACAACTCCCTTCCACTTCCTTAATAAAAGCTTCCACTACACTTTAAAAGAATAAAATAACTTTTTAATTAGAAATATTTGCATACAAAAATATCTAAATCATATCATTTCCCATTACCCAACTCCTCCCAGAACCTCCTACCCACTATCCTATCCAAAGAATTCATCCTCTCTCTCTCTCTCTCTCTCTCTCTCTCTCTCTCTCTCTCTCTCTCTCTCTCAAAAAAGAAATAAAATAAAAGATCCACATATCAGTACCTAAAACTTCATTCATTTAGTAATTGACAAAGATTCCAAAAACATGTGGTGAAGAAAAGAGAGCATCATTAAGTAAAGGGAAAAGAGAAACCAGGATGCTTTTATGAAGAACAAGATTAGACATTTGTCTATCATCTTTTATAAAAACTAGCTTAAAATTTATCATGCAACACAAAACCTTGAAAAGTACTAGAAGAAATGTGCCCATACACAGTATACTATGTGGTATAGGTGCAGGAAAAGACTATCTGCATCAAAATCTATTTGCATAAGAACTGGGGTCAACAATTGACAATTGTAAAGAAGCAATAGACCCAGTGATGAGAAAGCTAATAACATGGAAGACAATTTTATAAGCTATATATGTGCAGGAAATTAACATTCAAAATATATGAAGAACACACAAAATGAAGAGTCAAGGAAATATACAACCTATTCAAACTGAGTATGGGACCAGAACAGAGAGTTCTCACAGAAAAAAAAAATAGCTAAGAAGTATCTTAATAAATATTTATGGTCCCTAGCAATTAAAAATGCAAATCCAAAAAGTTGAAATTTCATCTTACCTCAATCTGTATGGGAAATATAAACAAAAAGGAAAAAAGAATCCTCTATTTATAGTTGTATTTGCTAACTGGTCCAGAAAAATATTCTGAGAAAGCTAGAAGTAAGTCTCTAAAATACAGGCCAGCTGTACCATTTTTTGGCACAAGATGTGCTGTTTGTGACCCTGAGAGGTCCCTTGAAGGCAAGGTTAAGAAGCCACAGAGTCAATGATACTCCGTGAGTCAGACAAGTGGCAAAAGAAGACTCATTTATTGCAGTAACTGGGCAAAACACTATACCCCTTCCCAGCATCTCATTCGCTCTCAAATAGCTCTCAAATAGTCAAGTATGGTGTGGTCCCTTTTTCATTGGCTCACTCCATTACCTGATCCAGCATCAGGAGTCTCTAGCCATGCTGGCAGATTTTAGGTTGGCTTGGGGAGGAAGTATCAAGAGTACACGAGCCAGCATTTTGACTGTGCCTTTTTGGCTAAGTTCCTCCTACAACACCAAAGGTATTTCACTTCATATTTATCTTCAGTCATGATAATTGCCAAAATATTCAAAATAACTAGAAAATGAAAACAACCTAAATTTCGTTCAGTGGATGAAAGGATTATACATAGACACTGTGGAATACTATTACCACTGCAGAAAAAATAACATCATTGTATTTGCAGGAAAATTGATGCAATTATAAAGTTCATATTAAATAACCAAGACCAAGAAAGACAAACTTCACATTTTCTTCCTAATATTTATATATAAACATATATTCTAGAGTAACTGTGAAAATCAATAAAGTAAAACTGGATCATTTCTAGTATGTGAAGTGTGTTGGGGAACAATAGAAAGGAGCATATAGGAATACAGGTGGGATCTGGGAAATGGAAAAAATGGGACTCTAAATAGGAAAGGAAAAAGATTCAAATCCAAAGGAAGAAGAGCAAAATAATAATATGAATGTCTGAAAAAGTCATACAAGTCATACAATGAGTCACATGCATATAGTAAGTATTTGAGGTAGATAATTTATATGTTTTCAGTGAAATTTAACCATCAGGGAAGACACTGTTGCCTAAAAGAGCCAAAGACTATGAATAAAAACTGCAACAGGAGGAACTAGAAACCCTCTCTTGAGTTGTTGATCAGGGTTTTCCAAGAGACCTCCAAAGCGTTTGTATTGTTATTGCTCTTGGTTAGAAAATAAGAACCTTGCCAAAAATACCATGTACTTCAGAAACAGAGTCCCTGATCTGAAAATTACCTGAAAGCCTTCTTCCCAAAGATTAGCTTTCAAAGGACCAAAAGACACCATGAAAATTTCTAATGGAGGAAAGCAACCAACATTATATAAATTCAGCAGATTGTATTTATGCATTTAAGCATATAGATGTAAATATATGCAACAACAATTAATTAAAAAGAGGCAATGAATTTGAAATAGAGCAAGGATGGATATACTAGAATGGTTAGAGTTTTAGAAATTATATAATTGTATTATAATCTCAAAAATCATCAGAAAAAATTAAAAGTATTGCTATACATTCTTGTTTCTTGGTTCCTTTCTTTTTATGCAATAGCCTTTTCTATCGTTTTGCCCTAAGGCATTCTATACCCTTGATGGTGAAGTATGTTTCTTTGATGCAACAGAAAAGTAGATCCAGTTTTCAAATACAATCTGCTTATTTATATCTTTTTATTGGGAAATTGAGACCAGTAATATCAAATTATTTTGGGGCTGTATTTATTAATTCCTGATATGATGTTGTCTTGCATCCTTTCCCTTTAATTAACTGCTCTGTGATTATTAATTTCATACATCTTTTAGCTGCAGTTAACTTTCTATTTAAACTCAACATTTTCTTTTAGTGCTTTCTAGATGTGAGTAGATAAAAATTATTTAAACTTGTATTTATTTTGAAAAGTTTTTCATTCTCTATCAATTGTGATTACTTGCTTGGCTGGGTCTAGTGATTTGGTTGGGCATTGTTGGTATGTTAGAGCTTGAAGAACATTTCTGAAATCCCTTTTGTATTTCTGAGTCTACATTGAAAAACATCAGGTGTTATTCTAACAGGTCTGCCTTTATATGTTATTTGGTCCTATTACTTTACAGCTTTTAGTATCCTTTCTTTTTTTACTCATTTAATGTTTGTTATTTTAGTGTGTCATGTGCTTTTGTTATTTCTGGTCATGTATATTTCATGTTCTGTGTGCCTCCTGTACCTTGATAAGCACCTCTTTGTTTAGATGACCACTAGTTTCTTTTATAATTTTGTTAGAGAATATTTCCTTTGCTTGACCTGGATTTCTTCTTTCTCTCAACCTATTTTTCACACTTTATTTTCAAAGTGTTACAGATTTTATGGATGTTTTATGACTGAATATTTAACAATTTTTTGACATGTATATCTTTTCCTGTCTCCTTGCCTTCAAGACCTGAAATCATCTCTTTCTTTTGTCTTTTATCTTGTCTGTTGATGAGGATTTAGCTCTGGTGTTTTTAATTTGCTTTCCTGAGATGATCCTAAAATTTCTTTCAGTGTAACTTTTCTTTATTGGTTATTTCTTTGTTGAATTCTACTTTCATGTCTTGAATTATCTTGTTTTTTTATTAAACTGTACTTTCACAGTCTGCAAGATGCCATTTATTCACATTCATTTGAAGGTCCTTGAGAATATTTATATTGGCTATTTTGAAGTCCCAGTCTTGTGCTTCAGCTAAAATGCTTATCTCAGGGCCTATTGCAGTGTGGTTGTTGTCTTCTTAATGGGGTGTGTTGTCTTGCTTGTTGGTGTTCTTAAGTTTTATTTACCCATGCTAGTACCTCAGCATCTGGAGTTTTGCTATTTGAAGTGTTTCTTCATGTAAATATCTAGTCTCACTTTCTTGAATCAGTGTTCCATTTTTGATTATTATTACTTGGCTATTGTTTCTAGCTTAGCCTGGTGACTATGAAGCCCCTGAAAGACTGTCACTTTGGAAGTCAGTGGCAAGTCATTAAAGACTAGTGAGGAAATAGAAAGAAAAGCTCCTGCATATGGGAAACACACCTTTGTGAAAAAGAGAGACACTACCTCAGAGTAAAAGGTTGGAAAATAATCTTCCAAGCAAATGGTCCCAAGAAACAAGCTGGAGTAGCAATTCTAATATCAAATAAAATCGTTTTTCAACCAAAAGTAATCAAAAAAGATAAAGAAGGACACTTTATATTCATCAAAGGAAAAATGTACCAAGAGGAACTTGCAATTTTGAACATCTATGCTCCAAATGCAAGGGCACCCACATACATAAAAGATACTTTACTAAAGCTTAAAGCATACATCGCACCTCACACAATAATAGTGGGAGATTTCAACACCCCACTCTCAGCTATGGACAGATCTTGGAAACAGAATCTAAACCAAAACACAATGAAACTAACAGAAGTTATGAACCAATTGGACTTAACTGACATCTATAGAACATTTCATCCTAAAACAAACGAGTATAGCTTTTTCTCAACACCTCATGGTACCTTCTCCAAAATAGACCATATAATTGGTCACAAAACAGGACTCAACAGATACAAAAAGATTGAAATAATCCCTTGTACCCTATCAGACAACCATGGACTAAGACTGGTCTTTGACATGGACAAAAACAACGGAAAGCCCACATACAAGTGGAAACTGAACAATGCTCTACTCAATGATAAATTGGTCAAGGAAGAAATAAAGAAAGAAATTAAAGACTTTCTAGATTTAAATGAAAATGAGGACACATCGTACCAAAATTTGTGGGACTCCATGAAAGCAGTACTAAAAGGAAAACTCATAGCTCTAAATGCCCACAAAAAGAAAATGGAAAGAGCATACAATAACAACTTGACAGCAAACCTAAAAGTGTTAGAACAAAAAGAAGCTAATATACCCAAGAGGAGTAGACAGCAGGAAATAATCAAACTCAGGGCTGAAATCAACAAAGTCGAAACAAAAAGAACTATACAAAATATCAACAAAACCAGGAGCTGTTTACTAAATAAAATTATAGCAAACCAAATCCAGGAACACATCAAAGCAATCATCCATCATGATCAAGTAGGCTTTATCCCAGGAATGCAGGGATGGTTCAATATTCGGAAATCCATCAATGTAATCCACTACATAAATAAACTCAAAGAAAAATAACACATGATCTTCTCACTAGATGCTGAGAAAGCATTTGACAAAACTCAACATCCCTTCATGTTAAAAGTCTTGGAAAGATTAAGAATTCAAGGTCCATACCTAAACATAGTAAAAGCAATATACAGCAAGCCAGTAGCCAACATCAAACTAAATGGAGAGAAACTTGAAGCAATCCCACTAAGATCAGGGACTAGACAAGGCTGTCCACTCTCACCCTACCTATTCAATATAGTACTGGAAGTCCTAGCTAGAGCAATTAGACAACAAAAGGAAGTCAAAGGGATACAAATAGGAAAGGAAGAAGTCAAAATTTCACTATTTGCAGATGATATGATAGTATACTTAAGTGACCCTAAAACTTCCACCAGAGAACTTCTAAACCTGATAAACAACTTCAGCAAAGTGGCTGGATATAAAATCAACTCAAACAAATCAGTAGCCTTCCTCTATTCAAAGGGTAAACAGGCTGAGAAAGAAATTAGGGAAATGACACCCTTCACAATAGCCACAAATAATATAAAATATCTTGGAGTGAATCTAACCAAGCAAGTAAAAGATCTATATGACAAGAACTTCAAGTCTCTGAAGAGACAAATAGAAGATCTCAGAAGATGAAAAGATCTCCCATGCTCCTGAATTGGCAGGGTTAATTTAGTAAAAATGGCCCTCTTGCCAAAAGCAATCTATAGATTCAATGCAATCCCCATCAAAATTCCAAATCAATTCTTTGTAGAGATAGAAAGAGCAATTTGCAAATTTATTTGGAACAACAAAAAACTCAGGATAGTGAGAACTACTCTCAACAACAAAAGAACTTCTGGGGAAATCACAGTCCCTGACCTCAAACTACAGAACAGGGCAAGAGTAATAAAAACCTGCATGGTATAGGTACAGAGACAGGCAGGAAGATCAATGGAATAGAACTGAAGATCCAGAAATGAGCCCACATACCTATGGTCACTTGATCTTTGACAAAGGAGCTAAAACCATCCACTGGCAAAAGGACAGCATTTTCAGCAAATGGTGCTTGTTCAACTGGAGGTTAACATGTAGAAGGATGCAAATCAATCCGCTCATATCTCCTTCTACAAAGCTCAAATCCAAGTGGATAAAAGACCTTCACTTAAAACCAGATTCACTGAAACTAATAGAAGAGAAGGTGGGAAAGACCCTCAAATACCTGGGCACAGGGGAAAAGTTCCTGAACAGAACACCAATGGCTTATGCTCTAAGATCAAGAATTGACAAATGGGACCTCATAAATTGCAAAGCTTCTGTAAGGCAAAGGACATTGTCAATAAGACAAAACGGCAACCAACAGATTGGGAAAAGATCTTAACCAATCCTACATCTGATAGTGGGCTAATATCCAAGATATACAAAGAATTCAAAAAATTATACTCCAGACAACCAAATAACCCTATTAAAAATGGGATACAGAGCTAAACAAAGAATTCTCAACTGAGGAAACTCGAATGGCTGAGAAGCACCTTAAGAAATGCTCAACATCCTTAGTCATCAGAAAAATGCAAATCAAAACAACCCTGAGATACCACCTCACATCAGTCAGAATGGCTAAGATAAAAAACTCAGGTGATAGTTGATGCTGGTGAGGATGTGGAGAAAGAGGAACACTCCTCCATTGTTGGAGGGATTGCAAGCTGGTACAACCACTCTGGAAATCAGTCTGGCAGTTCCTCTGAAACCTGGACATAGCATTACCTGCAGATCCAGCTATACCACTCCTGGGCATATACCCAGAAGATGCTCCAACATATCATAAGGACATATGCTCCACTATGTTCATAGCAGCCTTATTTATAATAGCCAGAAGCTGGAAAGAACCAAGATGTCCCTCAACAGAGAAATGGATACAAAAAAATCTGGTACATTTACACAATGGGGTATTACTCAGCTATTAAAAATAATGAATTCGAGAAATTTGTAGGTAAATGGATGGATCTAGAAATTATCATCCTGAGTGAGTTAACCCAATCCCAAAAGACCACACATGGTATTTACTCACTGTTAAGCAGATGTTAGCCCAAAAGCTTGGAAAAGCGAAGACTCAACCTGCAGACCACATGAAGCTCATGAAGAGGGAAGACCAAGAGGGGATGCCTTAGTTCTACTTAGAAAAAGTAACAAAAATTCTCAAGAGAGCATATATAGAAACAAAACATGGGACAGAAACTGAAGGAGGGGCCATCAGGAGACCATTCCACCTGGGTATTCATCCCATGCACAGTCATCTAAGCTAGACACTGATGTGGATGGCTGGAAGAGCATGCCATCAAGAATATGATATAGCTGTCTACTTAGAGGTCTGCCAAAGACTAACATATTCAGAGGATGATGCTTGATATGATCAAGTGTTTCCCAATAGGGAACTTAGAGAGAAGACTGAAAAAGCAGAAAGGGTTTGTGACCCCAGGAGGAAATTTACAATACCAAACACCCAGAGCCCCCCCCCCCCAGGGTCTAAACCACCAGCTTGGGAGCACATAGGGAGGGACCCATGTCTCCAGCGGTATATGTAGGGGAGGATGGTCTCATCGGGCACAGGAGGGAGAGGAGTTTCTTGGTCTCATATACAACAAACACAGAGTGGGGAGGTAATGTGAGGGTGGGGAGGGGGAAGTGAGGGGGTATGTGCAGGGACTGCCTCATAGAAACATGAGGAGGAGTAATGGGATTGGAGGTTTCTGGGTGGTGGGGGGAAGTGGGGTAAGGGGATAAAATCTGAAAGCTAAATATAATACCCAATTTAAAAAAGAGAGAGAGATGGGAAAAAGGAAAAAAGGAGAAAAAAAAGAAAGAAAGAAAGAAAAAAAAGAAAATAAGAAAATAAGAGATTTAATAACACAAAGTGAAGGATTTAGAAATTTAGGAGGCAGTTTATGTTAATCAAAACAGCATCATAGAAACAGGAAAATCACACCCTCATAGACGCACAAAGAGGGGGGATGGGACAAGGGCTTCCTGGGTGGTGGCAGGAATGGGATAAGGGTATAAAATTCGAAATGTAAATATTATAACCAATTTTAAAAAGGGGAAAAAAAGAAAAGTTGTTAGAACCAACATCTTTAAAAACATGTCAGCCTTCTAGGAAAAAAATTTTTTTTTTCTTGATACTAAAACTTGTTCTGAGAATTGTATATTGCAGATTACACAGCCTTGGTGTATCTACTCATCAAGCATACTGAGCAGACCTGCCCAAACCTCCAATGTCCTGGAATTCCATCTGGATGCAGCAGTGAAGACTCAGCATCAGAGGCTTATCAATTTACTCTTCCTCTCTTCTAATATCTCAACATTCATAATCAGCTTGAAGAAGTTAAAGAAGAGTCAGTGCCCCTATTCACTGGGTTTGGGGACTAAGGTGGTTAATATTGGTTGGCCTCTCTAGGGAAAAGTAGTGGTTTTGTTGGAACAGGGAGGATTAGCTAGGACTTATTGCATAGCCATAACCTATTGGTAGAAATCTGTACAATTATTATCAAGATGAAGTTATAATTTCTTAAATAGTACAAAATTTACTTTGATTTCAAATTTAAAGATTTCATTGGCATGAGCTTCTTATTGATATAAAAGTGAGATGAATATTGATACTCTCATGGGCATTGTGCCTGTATAACACATTTAGGAATACAAGACTTAGATCCAGTCCTTCTTTAACTTTTTTTTAACTGATTTGGGACGGTTAGCCTATAAGTTAAGGCACTAATGCAAATCCATGGCTTTGAGTTTATTGTTAGGGTATTTTCCATATTTTATTTAAAGTAGCTGAGAGGAGTTAACAGACAACAGTCCAGGTTACCTTACATGGATAGTTGGTTTTCAAAACGTCAGAAGTCCACAGAATTGACGTTACAAATATTTCTATATTAATGTTCATTTTGATTAGAGACCTATCTGCTCCTGACAGCTTCCTGTCGTGGATTCTAAGAAGAAATTGAGCATCCTTGGAGTTACTCCAGTTGTGCAGTGACAGCCACTAGGCAAGCATTGCCTCTTTCCATGTACAGAAAAATTACTGTCCAGAAAAGGACACACTTGCAGAATATTCAACTGATTATATCTGCCGAAGCAGAGTAATCAGCCCTTAATAATTCTGCATCACTAAAGTCTGTCAGATGACTCTGGGCCAGAAGGCTGAAGATTTGATGCTCCAACAGTCAGTAGTATAGGGGCTTTCCAGGTGTTCAGAGGTCTCTATATATTGGCTAAGTTTTAGAAGCTATGCTTACTGCTTCCCATAATTTCAGTTAAATCAGTCATTCTGGACCTCTGATGGGGTTGAAGACCTATAGTCTCATAGCCAATTCTGGCTATTTACTTTGAGAGAAAAGATCTGAGTGGATGGTTTTCAGCTGACATTCATTCTAAAGCCAAGAAAAATGCCAGGTTCAAAACTAAGTGTTTTAGTTAGGAGAGATGACAGAGGTTCTGGTTAGTCAACAAAATGATGGGCTGGGTATTAGGACTATCTTGTACCACACTGGTACAATTAGGAATAATTATGTTCTAACTGTATTTTGAGAGAAAAGTTTTATTTTAACAGGAAGGGTGATATGTAGGAGGAGCTAAGGGGGAAGGAGTACAGAGAGGAAAGGACTGAGTAAGGAAAGGAGAAGATGAAGGAAAGGAGAAGCTAGGTGATGAGAGAGAGAAAGAGAGGGGGACATGGAGGCAGATGTTCACGTGTCTCCACCAGTCAAAGATAGTTGATATATCTAGGTTGGGTATTGGGTTACACTTCTGACTGAGCATTACCAAACTTATAAAGCCTTTGATTTACATTTTAAAAAATCGTATAAAAGCAAAAAGGAAAAGGGGGCATGGTATAGAAATTTTCTAGGGAGGGGAAATGGGGAAAGGTGATGGCATCTGAAATGTAAATAAATTATAAAATTTTAAAAAAGAAAAGAAAGAAAGAAAAGCTCCAGGGAGTACTTTAAGTCTCAATGTGATGTAGGCTGGGAGGAAGAGTGCAGCCTCACAGGTAGCAGCTGTTCTAAGTGGAGTCTAAAAGAACAGAAAGAATAAGAGGAGGAAGGTCAAACTTAGCTTTTCTGTATCCTGGTCAACTGTGGTGGCTGTGGGTTCATATTAGAGAGCTATTATTCAAGTCATTTGATAGTCACAAAGAAATAGAGATGGGATAGAAGAAAAGGCTGAAATTTTTGATCGAGAATAATGTAGAAAAACAAGGCTTCACCCCAAGGATGTAAGGATGAATGGAGTTGAATTAAAAGAAATTGGCTTGAAGGTTGAGGAAAGGCAGTAGCAGGTTTAAGTATACTCTGGAGGGACCAAAATAGATGAAAGAATAGACAATACAGGTAGGCAACCAGGGTCACACCCAAGTACTATGGAAGAAATTTTTTCATCTTTGTTTAAATATTTTGTACAACTAAAAATTACACATGAATGGTTAAAGAAAATATGAAATATTTAAACAATAGAATATTACTCCACTTTTTAAAAAATATGCAACTCACAGGTTAATAGGTGAAAATAGGAAAAGTCATCTTGAGTGAAGTAACCTAGATGCAAAAAGACAAATATGGTATGTATTTGTTCATGTGTGGATGTTAGCTATAAGTCCTTTATAAGGAGAATACAGTATATACAGGGAGGTTCGATACAGAGTAAGGAACTGGGGAAAGAAAGGATTTCTCTAGAAAGAAGAAAGAAATAGATATTTATGGATGTAAAGAAGGTGGAACTGACTGGAATGGGAAAATCAAACAGGGAAAGAGAAGAAGTTGAGGGAGAAAATACAGAGCAGGGGCACATAAAACAAAGAGCTACTTGAGGAGTCATATGGAAATCTAATGTAGTAGAATATTATGAAAATATATACATATATGAAAAGATATAAATAAACTCATCATATAACAAGAAAATAAAGGACAAAGTAGACATCTCTTGCCATCTAATGAAACCTGCAGTCCCAGGACTAGGTTACATATAATTGAGTTGTTGTCTAAAGAGGTTCCATGGAAATACCTGAACATCCCAAACAATTGCCATAGCTATTGGTTTCTCTTGGCAAAATGATAGGACCATATTGCTGAATATATCACCTATGTAGCTCACTGAACACTTAGGTCCTTCATTCGTATTGACTAGTATTCATAATACTGGCAGTTATCCTGCATACTACTAGAAAAGAAGTTAAGCATCAAGCCAACTATAAATACCTATGATCTGCGACAGTGACTGATCTGCATGATATGTTGGTATAATAGTGACACAAAATTTGTGGTAGTAACTACTATTTAACTGAAATCAATTAAAGCCCATTCATTAGATGGAACCCATGCCTAACATTACCCGGGTAGCAAAGAACCTGAGACTAGATAGACATGAACCTCTGATACTACTATTCAGCTAAAGGAATATAGCAATAAAATCACTTCTAATAACATTCAGCCATATCCATAAATGAATGTCTTGTTCAGCCATCATCAGAGAAACATATTCCTAGAGTGGATGGAACAAATATATAAGCCTACAACTCAACAGAGTTCAGAGAGTGAAAGACTTTGGAATACTCTGTTCTTAATGGTATATTTTTATCAAATTAAATTTGTCCTCTAAAGACTCAGGAAAATCAGCAGGAGAGACAGCAGGAACATTGTAAAAGCCAATGGGAATGGAAGATATCAAGAAAACAAGGGTAGAAAACAGGACTGGTATACATATAAACACACAAAGACTGTGCCATCATACACAGGGTCTCCCACAGGTCTCAGCCAGATGCAGTGCCAGTTCTAAGAAAGAAGTAGGCAAGTGTTCCTCTTTCTCAGTATTTTTGCCAACATATACTGTCAACTGAGTTTTTTATCCTAGCCATTCTGATAGGTGTGAGATAGAATCTCAGGATCATTTTGATTTGCATTTTTCTGATGACTAAGGATATTAAAAATTTCTTTAAGTGCTTCTCAACCATTTAAGATTCCTCAGTTGCAAATTATTTGTTGTGGTCTGTACACCATTTTTTCATAGTTTTTATTTGTTTGTTTGTTTGTTTGTTTTGATTTTTTGTTCTTTTTTGTTTTGTTTTCTGGAGTCTATCTTCTGGTCTTATGTATATTTTGGATATTATCCCTCTACTGGATGTACAGTTGATAAGGATCTTTTCCTAATCTGTGGGTTGCTGTTTTTATATGTTGATAGTGTTCTTTGCCTTATAGAAGTTTTTTAGTTTCATGAGGTCACATTTGTCACTTGTTGATTTTAGAGCATAAGCCATTGGTGTTCTATCCAGAAATGTTCCTTTCTGCAGCTGGTTTCAAGGCTCTTTTCCACTTTCTCTGTTGCAGCACAAGCTGCCCCACATTTGGGGGCCAAAATGTCTCAGGCCACTCTGTCAATGTTGGACCCACACTGCCAAAGCCTTGGGGGCTAAATTGTTAGAACCTGCACTACCCCAAGCTGCTCCAGTCTGCGGGTTGGGGTTCAGCAAGAGAGAGAGTGAGGACGGACAAGGAATGGCGACCAGACAGAGTGTGATTCAATCCTGTTTATTCTTCAGTCTCTCTTCCTAGTCCAAGTTCTCTATCTTGAGTTTCTAGTCCCTAGTTCCTAGTCCCTAGTGCCTCCAAGTTCCAAGTTACTTCTTCCAAGTGCTAAGTGCCTAATGTCTAATTCCAAGTTCTTCCTCCAAGTGCCAAATGCCAAGACTCAAGTGCCTAATACCTAATAATCTTCTTCTGAGTTCTGTAGTCCAAGTGTCTTCTTCCTCAATGCCTAATTCCTACTCCAAGTTGTACTGTCTAACCTAATTCCTAGTTCCAAGTTGTACTCTTTGAAGTGTCTGATTCTCTATTACTCCAAATTGTTCTGAACTCTTCTGTCTTTATATGTCTCACTTCTAAGCCACGCCTCTAAGTCACACCTTTAATCTTGCCCTTAGGTCTTGTCTCTAAATCTGATCTCTAAGTCACGCCCTTAAATCACACACCTTTAAGTCTCACACACACCCAAGGGAAAATCCTGGGTATCTAAAGCATGATGTTATCAGAGTGTGCTCAGCTGTTGCAGGCTAATGTAATCAAGTCTCTTATCAGGGTATATGGCTCAAGATGGCTGCAAGGATGATAGCTGCCTACTGTCAGCTCCCCACATTTCTCTTCTATTAGATTCAGTATATCTGGTTTTAGTAGAGGTCCTTGATCCACTTCGACTTTAGCTTTGTACAAGGACATAACAATAGATCAATGTGCATTCATCTACATGTTGATTGCCAGTTGAACCAGCACCATTTGTTGAAAATGCTGGGTTTTTTTCCACTGAATGACTTTAGCTTCTTTGTCAAAGATCAAAAGACCATAGGTATGTGAGTTTGTTTTTGTGTCTTCAATTCTATTCCATTGATCTAACTGCCTGTCTCTGGACCAATTCCATCTAGTTTTTATCACTCTGTAGTACAACTTGAAGTCACAGATGGTGATTATGCCAGAAGTTTTTTTTTTTTTATTGTTGAGAAGAGTTTTCACTATTCTGGATTTTTAGTTATTCCAGATGAATTTGAGAATTATTATTTCCATCTCTTTGAAGAATTTGGTTGGTATTTTCATGGGCATTGCATTGAATTGATAGATTGCTTTTAGTAAGATGTCCATTTTTACAATGTTAATCCTGCGGCATGGGAGATCTTTCCATCTTCTGAGGTCTTATTCAATTTCTTTCTTCAGAGACATGAAGTTCTTGTCATATGGATTTTTCACGTGCTTGATTAGAGTCACACTAAGATATTTTATTTTATTTGGGACTATTGTGAAGAGTGTCTTTCCATAATTTCTTTTCCAGCCCATTTAACCTTTAGTATAGAAAGGCTACTGATTTGTTAGAGTTAATTTTATATACAGTCACTTTACTGAAGTTGTTTATCAGCTGTAGAATTTCTCTGGTATAATTTTTGGGGTCTCTTATGTATACTACCATATTATTGGCAAATAGTGATATCTTCACTTTTTCCTTCTCAATTTGCATCTTTTTTATTTCCAGTTGTTGCCTAATTGATTTGATTAGAACTTCCAATACTATATTGAATAAATAGGGGGAGAGTGGGCAGCCTTGTCTTTTCCATGATTTTAGTGGGATTGCTTCAAGTTTCTTTTATTTTTTCACGTTTCTTTCCATTTACTTTAATGTCGGTTGGGAGATTTTTGATGACTACTATTTCCTTAGGGGAGATGAGACTGTTTAAAAGGTTTATCTGATCCTGATTTAACTTTGGTACCTTTTATGGGTCTAGAAAATCATCCATTTCCTCTAGGTTTTCCAGTTCTGTTGAGTATAGGCTTTTGTAGTAGGATCTGAAGATTTTTGAATTTCCTCAGTTTCTGTTGTCATATCTACCTTTTCACTTCTGACTTTATTAATTTGGATACTGTCTCTGTGCCCTCTAATTAGTTGGGCTAAGGATTTATCTATCTCATTTGAGAAAAAAAAGATTTATCTTTCTTGGTTTTTTTTTCTCAAAGAACTAGCTCCTGATTTTATTGATTCTATGCATAGTTCTGTTTATTTCTACTTGGTTGACTTCAACTATGAGTTTGTTTATTTCCTGCCATATATTCTTCTTGGGTGTATTTGCTTCTTTTTGTTCTAGAGGATTCAAACACGTTGTTAAGCTGCTAGTGTATGATCTCTCCAATTCTTTCAGGAAAGCATTTAGAGCTATAAGTTTTTCTTTCAGAATTGCTTTCATTGTGTCTGTTTTCATAGTAGTCATAAGTTTGTGTATGTTGTGCCTTCATATATATTAAATTCTAGAAAGTCATTAATTTCTTTCTTTGTTTCTTCCCTGACCAAGTTATAATTGAGTAGAAAGTTGTTCAGCTCCCTTGTGTATGTGGGCTTTCTGTTGTTTTTGTTATTGAAGACCAGCCTCAAGACTGTGCTGGTCCAGTAGAATATATGGGATTAATTCAATGTTCTTGTATCAGTTGAGGCTTGTTTTGTGTCCAATTATATGATCAATTTTAGAATTCTAAGTACCATGAGGTGCTGAGAAAAAGGTATATTTTCTTTTTGTTTTAAAGTTAAATGTTCTGTAGTTATCTGTTAAATCCATTTGTTTCATAACATCTATGAGTTTCACTGCGTCTTTCTTTAGATTCTGTTTAAATGATATGTCCATTGGTGAGAGAGGGGTGTTGAAGTCGCCTACTATTATTATGTGATGTTCAATGTGTACTTTGAATGTTAGTAACTTTTCCTTTAGAAATGTAAGTGTACTTGCATTTTGGGGCATAGATGTTCAGGATTGAGAGTTCACCTAGGTGGATTTTCCTTTGATTAATATGTAGTGTCTTTCCACATCATTTTTGATAACTTTAGTTTAAAGTCTGTTTTATTGGATATTGGAATGAGTACTCCAGCTTGTTTCTTGGGACCATTTGCTTGGAATTTTTTCCCAAGCTTTTACTTGGAGTTAGTGTTTTTCTTTGTCACTGAGGTATATTTCCTGTATGCAGAAAAATGCCTGGCCCTATGTATGTATCCAGTCTGTTAGCCTATGTTTTTTTAATTGGGGGAATTGAGTCCATTAATGTTGAGAGATATTACAGAACAATAAATGTTGTTTCCCTGTTATTTTTGTTGTTAGATATTGAATTATGTTTTTTTGTGGTTCTCTTCTTTTGTTTTTTTTTTTGTGAGAAGGTTAATTTCTTGATATTTGTTGGGTGTAGTTTCACTCCTTATGTTGAAGTTTTCTTTCTATTATGCTCTGTAGAGATGGGTTAGTGAATGGGTATTGTTTAAACTTGTTTTTGTCATGGAATACCTTGGTTTCTTCATCTGTGATAAATGAGACTTTTGCTGGAAATAGTAGCCTGGGCTGACATTTCTGTTCTCCTAGTATTTGTATAACATTTTCCCAAGATCTTCTAACTTTTAGAGTTTGTTGAGAAGTGAGATATAAATCTGATAGGTTTGCCTTTATATATTACTTGACCCTTTTTCCCTTGCCACTTTTAATATTCTTTCTTTGTTTTATGAATTTGGTATTTTGATTATATGTGAAGGGAAGACTTTTGTTTCTGGCCCAATCTGTTTGTATTCTGCAGACATTTTGCATGTTTATACGTATCTATTTTTTTTTTAGGTTAGGGAAATTTTCTTCTATAAGTTTGTTGAAGATATTTACTCCCCCTTTGAGTTGGATACCTTCACTCTCGTTTCTACTTATTATTCGTATGTTTGATCTTTTCATTGTGTCCTGGGTTTCTTAAAAGTTTTGAGTTAGGAGCTTTTTGCCTTTTGCATTTTCTTTGACTGTTGTGTCAATGTCTTCTATGGTATCTTCTAAGCTCCAGATCTCAATTCTCTTATGTTCTCCTGGCGATATATGCCTCTCTGACTCCTGCTGTCTTTTCCTAGGTTTCCTGTCTCTAGGGTTATCCCCCTTGGTGTTTCCTTTAATGTTTCTATTTCCATTTTTAGAGTCTGGACACTATTGTTAAAATTCCTTCATCTATTTGATTGTTTTTCTGTATTTCTTGAAGAGATTTATGTATTTCCTCTTTAAGGGCTTCTACCTGTTTACCTGTGTTCTATATATTTTTAAGGGAGTTATTTATGTTCTTCTTAATGTCCTCTATCATCTTCATGAAATGGTATTTTAGATCTGAATCTTGCTTTTCTGGTGTTTTGGGGTATCCAGGAGTTGCTTTAGTGGAGGAACTGTATTCGTATACTGCCAAGTAGTTTTGGTTTTTGTTGCTTATAATCTTGTGCTTGCCTCTTGCCATCTAGTTATCTCTGGTGTTAACAGCATTCCTGTCTCAGACTGAGGCCTGTCCCTCCTGCAAACCTTTGATCCTGTGATCCTGCAATCTTGAATGTGTCAGAATTTTGGAGCTGAGTGGGTGGAGATCCAGATCATATAATCCACTCCAGGCACAGGTGCAAAGTGAAATGACTGTCTTAATTTTATTATCAGTTTTAATATCTGCTTGTAAACTAGAGAGAAAAATGGGTGTGGATTTGGGAAGATGAAAAAATGGAAAGGAGCTGGATTAACTGTGACCAATATCAGAATATATTGTGTGGAAAAAATCTATTTTCAATAAAAATAAAAAAGTATGGACTTCATTAACCTCAAAAGTACATAGATCTTTAAGTCCTATTTTTGCTAAGATTCTTATTGTTTTTGTTAAATTTTTCTTTTTATTTTTCCAAAGGTTGATAAACAGCTTCATTTTTTGGACAATCTTCTTTCACACTTAACACTTATTTATTCTCAAATTTATTCATGCACTTTTCTTTCTATCAACCAGTGGCTAAACAACTTTCATGTATTAGGAATTCTGGGATGACTAAAGCCTTCAATTTTCCAATAAATGCAATTATATATATTTCACATTTTTAATATTCTTTGTTACCTTGCTGAAATGAATAAGGTTTCTGGTAGAAATGTGAATGTTAATCAGTTGACTGAAAATAGTGATATTGTTCTAGATTGTGTTTATGAACTCAATATCATCCTAAGAATGAGTATAAGTTAGAAAAAAAATGTGACTTTGGAGGAGAAAACTCTATTTGAAAATTCTATCTTTGAAGACACTATACCAGGAAAAATGGACCCTGTAAGTTCAAAAATAATAGATCACCTAAAATGTAAAGACAGAACACAATCTTGTTAGTACCTTGAAATTAGCCCATTGAGGTTGCTATGAATATATACATATATATGTATATGTATATATATATATAATTTGTTCATATATATTCAATATTTTATTTATTTATGATTCAGATGTTATCCCATTTCCCCATCCCCCCTATTAACACCCTATCCCATCCCTCCTCCTCCTTATTTGATTTTATACCATTTAAATTACAGGCAAGTATTAAGGTCAGTTCTAGGTCAAAGAACTAGCAGTACAATAGATGCAAATAGTCAAGAAACAAGCAAGACAATAAACACAAATAGTCAAAGAACAGGCAAGGCATTAAACACAATTATGTGAGCACTCTCGTGATCACTGTTCCTTAGGGCTTATCAGGATGACCAAAATATCTGAGACTACTTGCCTGTCTTACCCCAAAGTTATTTTCATGACTTCTTTGTTCTAGCTTAAGATTTAGATTCCTGCCTATAATTACTTTTTTCTTCTACTCTAGGATTTAGATTCCTGCCTGAAGTTATTTTTTTTTTTGGTCTAGCTTAATATCAGCCTTCTGCCTGAAGCACATTTCCTTGTCTTTGGCCAATATCAGATTCTTTCAAAGCAGCCCATTTCCTTGTTCTTGGCCAGTGTCAGATTCCTGCCAGGCCACCCCAAAAGCTCTACACATCTCCCTCTTTTTTATTTCTTAAACCAGACTGAGCCTGTCTTAGCTGTTTCTGACAAGAATGCCTTCCTTACCCATCATGAAATATGCATTATCTAAAGTAATGCACTTATGTCTTAGGTTGGTAAGGCTCTCTGCAGAATCTTACCCATCCTTGGCGTGCCAGCCTGTTAATTTAATAACTCTGTCTGGGGGTCCATTTTCACTTTCAAGTCATGTATTTTGGCTGCCAACAAATTGATGTTAGAGACAAGCTTTAACATGATATGCAGGAATAAAAGTATTCCCAGGACAAAATGGGCTAGCATGATCAAGGTATATATGCCATTCCTGAGGTTTGACCAAAATGGAAATACTGACCTCAAGCCATGGATAATTTTATCAGACTTTTGATGTCTAGAAATGTAAGAAAGATAATTTTTGTTGCTTAAAACAATGGGTTTTGAATCACTGGATCATAGTAAAAATAAAATAGTTTATATAGATGTGTCTGGTCATTAGAGCTATAATACCATCAAAAGAAATTCAGCACTCACTACTTGCATAAGAGAAATTTATCCTCCAGTAAGTGATATAAGCCAAATTCAACAAACTAAAATGGTATGGCAAATATTATACTAGATGATACTTGTTTATAACAAGAGTTTCATCTAGTGTTAAATGCTGATTAAAAGCATAACATACAAAGATATGTTTGAAGTGATATGATGGATAAACAAATGTAGAAACCACAGGAATTGTAGAATATCTATAAAGAAAATAAAACCTGTTCCATAACACAAGACCCATATTTGGGTGTGGAGAGTAAGCATCTTTCTCTTTCCCTGTATTAATTTTATTATTTGATGACTATAATTTCAACGTCTTATATATTAGACAAGATGGGAGAAAAATAAATAAAAATAAAAGTTATCAGCTCATAGAACAGTAAAATTCAGATTAAACCTGATTTAAAATATCAAAAATTATGGGGTTAATCATCCCGCTAAGGTAAGTTTTTATGGAAAGTATATTAGGAACCAAAGTCAGATGATAGGGTCTGCATCTACAAGTATGTGGAAATGGACTTAGAATCTGAGAAACTGAATGTGTTCTCCCATTCATTGAGGGCTAGTATTATAACCTGAGGATCATGAGAGATATGCATGTAAATCAAGCTGACATGTCACTTTACTGACATCCTTGCTTGATAGCAGCCAAGAAATAATGAGTGCCTCAATTCTGTTGTTTCCTAAGATATAGATTTACTTCATATATTATCAGAGGTATCTTATTTTTCCTAATATGATTTTAGTTTCTCTAGCAAATTCTCTATTTCCTGAGTCCCACAATTATGACATGAAAGACATAACATACTTGCCTCAAAAAATGGCATTTAAGAAGGGTGGTTTCCAAATACTTACAATTCTGATACTTTCAGTGAAACGTCATTTTTTTAAAAAAATCTTAAAGGCATAAAAACTAGAACTGAAGGAAATACAAGTTATGCAATGTATATTGCAGCATACATAAATACTGTCAAGCAGAACAATAATTTCCTTACATATTTTGAAAAATTCTAAAGGATTAAATGCCTTTTGGATGGTTTTATATGAATATGTATATATTGGTATATATGTATATTTATAGTTTGGTAATAAAGAGATAGATAAAATATAAATTTTGCTTAGAAAACTAAATACAAGGATCATTGTGATATTTTGAATAAAAGTTTCAGACATCTGAACTATAGTTATAATGCATATTAGAAATATCAAGCATTTTACAAATATTAAGGTGATTCTTTTACAAACCAAACCAAATACAAATTAAAAGAAAACTGAAGCACTGTATTTTTTATATCTAGTCAGTATAAATTAGAGGTGTTTATTGGAAAAAGAAAAAAATGTAGTAAAAACAAATTACCAGTTTTTCATCATATTTATAATTAACATGAATAAGAAAGATTATTAAAATTTGAGTATTTTTGGAACACTTTTCAAGAATGAAATTATTATGTGGAGATTTATGAGTGATTGTGAGGAAACTCCAAGAAACCAAGACTTGTGACCTGAATTTTTTCAGACACAGAATTGTTCTGGAATGAGGTGTGCTCTTAGTCTAGGTATAGTAAATAGGAGTGTCTTCACTTCAGCTTTTTCATTAGAACTGGACTTTGTTTGTTTATATGCCCCTAAAGGAAAATTTGTTTCTGAACATTCTGAAAACTGTCTTTTTGACATATTAAACTACTGAATCTGATAATACAAGTTGGTTGAAAAAGGTATTTTTGTTTTTTATTAAAAGTTATCTTTTCATTTAAAAAATCAACTTTAAGTTACTGTCAACCAATTTTTTACTTGGCATTTTGTTTTTTGCAATTGTGAATATGTGGGAAGTGAATCTATTTTCTAAAATGAATCTAAATCATATTTTTTCCAGAAACAGATTTTGAAAAGCATTTAAACATAGATTCATAGCATGCTTTCCTAGATGCTCTCCTAGATGACATCTTTTCTTTGATCAAGGAATGATTTTTTTCAGAAGTGATTGTTTTTCCAAGAAGAGGGGACAGAAGGAGGGAGAGAGAGAAAGAAAGAGAGAGAGAGAGAGAGAGAGAGAGAGAGAGAGATGATTAAATACATGTTTTCCTCAAGACAGATATTATTTTCTTTTGGATATTTTCTTTACTTAACATTTCAAATATTATCTCTTTTCCTGGTTCCCTTCCCAGAAACCCTCTATCTTATCCTCTTCCCCCTGCTTCTATGAGGGTGTTTTTCCACCCATCCACATACCAGCTCCCACCTCCTTGCCCTGACAGTCACCTACACTGGGACATCCAGTCTTCACAGGATCAAGGGCCTCTCCAGGTATTTTTGCCTAATATCTTTTCAAAGTCTTTCCTCCTTCACCCTTGTATACTTCAATTTGTCATTACTTTTCAATATAATTTTCCAACATTTTGTTAGATGTTTTCAAATGCAATAATTTATTTTTATTGCAATCTACTTATGACTCGCAGTTATACATTATAGTCTACTAGACTCAAGGTCTTTTTTGGGGGGGTTTTCAAGACAGGATTTTTCTGTATAGCCCTGGCTGTCCTGGAACTCACTCTGTAGACCAGGCTGGCCTCGAACTCAGAAAGCCACCTGACTCTGCCTCCCAAGTGCTGGGATTAAAGGTGTGAGCCACCACTGCCCGGCTAGACTGAAGTTCTATCTTACTTTCATTACATGTCTTATTTACCTCAGTCATTTTCCTTTCTTCCTTTTTAATAAAAGAAATAGCATAAACTTCAATCTATAACATGGGAAATATTTATATGACAGGTTTATTTTTGATGTTCAATAACTACATTTCAAACAAATTCTCACAAATTAAACAACAAAAATAGCAGCTAAGCATGGTGGTGCATACCTATAATTGGAGCACAAAAAGGGTCAGTCAAAAAGATTGCCATGAGTTTAAAGCAAGCCTGAGCTATATAGACATTTACATGCCAGTCAGAATATAGAATTGAACAGTCTCTCAAACTATATAATATGTATGACAGAAAATTTTATGTACACATAGACATATACACACAGATTGTGAAAAGTGTTTTAATACAGGTTCATAAAGTACTCTTTCTAAATACCATTTGATCAAGAATTGTGACTTTATATATCTCTATATCTATCTATCTATCTATCTATCTATCTATCTATACATGTATCTATGTACTCTACTACCACCACCAGAGTTGGACTGCAACAATCATAATAGTAGCAGGAGAGTTTCATATTTACATGTTTTAAAATTTTATAATGTAGCTGAAGACCCAAATATCTGAAGGCCTCCTAGGAGTTCTGCTGCACACAGGGCAACAGATACTACATTCTGAAGGTCTCAAAGAGCAGCTACAAGCAGAGCAACAGCTTGGCTGCTCTTAGAAGACACAACAGTCTGAAGATCACTAAGGTATTCTGCTTTACACAGGGCAACAGATCATCAGCTTGTCTGCTTCTCTGAAGACCTCATACTCTGAAAGTCTCCCAGGGGATTTACTGCATGCAGGGCAAAAGATTTTTCAGCTTGTCTGCTGCTCTGAAGATCCCACAGTCTAAAGGCCTCACAAGAGTTCTGCTACAGCCACCAAAACCTAAGGACACAGGATGCAATGCAGATTCCAGGCAGAGACAATCAATTCACATGACACTAGAGATGTCCCGATGGCAAGAGGCAAGTCTAAAACCATATATAACAGAAACCAATATAGTTTGTCATCCTAGAACCTAGTTTTCCCACCACAGAAAGACTTGGATATACCAACAAACCTGAAAATCAGGAAACTAAACTAAAATTCTATCTCATAAATATAATAGAGTTCTTTAAGGAGAATATAAGTTAATTACTAAAAGAAATACAGGAAAATGCAGAGAAACAGTTAGAAGCCCTTAAAAAAGAAACAAATAAATCCCTTAAAGAAATACAGTAAAACACAATCAAATTAAACAAAGCAGTCCAAGAAGCAAAAGTGGAAGTAGAAACAAGAAAGAAAACACAAATAGAGGCATCCCTTGAAATGAAAACCCATCATCAACAGAATACAAGAGACAGAGAATCTCAGGTCTATAAGATGCTTAGAAGATATTGACACAACTTTCAAAGAAAATTCAAAACATAAAAAACTCCTAGCCAAAAACACCCAGGAAATCTAGGACACAATGAAAAACAAGATCTAAGAATAAAAGGAATAGAAGAGAGCTAAGATTTCCAGTTCAAAGGTCCTGAAAATGTCTTCAACAAAATCATAGAAGAAAACTTTCCTAAAGAAAGAGATGGCCACAAATGTAAAAAAAAAGCCTTTAGAAAACCAAATAGATTGGACCAGAAAAGAAAATTCTTTTATCACATAATACTCAAAACACTATATGCAATGAACAAAGAAAGAATATTTAAAAGCTGTAAGGGATAAGCCAAGTAACATATAAAGGTGGACCTATAAGTCAACAGAGACTCTAAAAGCCAGAAAGGCCTTGACAGAGTCCATACAGAACCTAAGAGAGCACAAATGGCAGGCCAGGCTACTATACTCAACAAAACTTTCAATTAACATACATGGAGAAACCAAAATATTCCAGGAAAAAAACAAATTTAAACAATATCTATCTATCATTCCAGCCCTACAGAGGATTCTAGAAGGAAAACTCCAACACAAGGAGGGTAAGTACACCAAAGTAAAAACAATCATCTCAAAATAAATATCAAAGTAGAGATTCACATGCATATAATGCCACCTATAACAACAAACATAGCAAGAACTAACAATCATTTGTCTTTAATATCTCTCAATAACAATAGACTCAATCCCCTAATAAAAATATATGTTAACAGACTGAATATGCAATTAGGATCTAACATTTTGCTGCATTCAAGAAACATACTTCAATTACAAAGACAGTCACTACTTCAGAGTAAAGGCTGGAAAAATTCTTCCAAGCAAATGTTTCCAAGAAATAAGCTGGAGTAGCCATTCTAATATCCAATAAAAATTATTGGATTTATAAAATTATTATACTTTCAACCAAAAATTATCAAGCAAAGTGACGAAGGACACTTCATATTCATCAAAGAAAAAAATCCACCAATGGAAAGCCTCAATTCTGAACATATATGCCCAAAATTTAAGGGCAGCCACATTCATAAAAGATACTTTACTAAAGCTCAAAACACACAGTGAACCCTACACTATAATAGTGGTAGTCTTCAACACCCCACTCTCACTAATGGACAGGTTATTGAAACAGAAACTAAACAGAGACACAGTGAAACTAATAGAGGTTATGAACCAAACTGATTTAATAGATATCTACAGAACATGTCACCCTAAAACAAAATAATATACCTTCTTCTCAGCACCTCGTGGCACCTTCTCCCAAACTGACCATATAATCAGTAACTAAACAGGCCTCATCAAACACAAGAAGTTTGAAATAATCCTATGTATCCTGTCAAATCACCACAGACTAAGGCTAGACCTCAAAACAACAAATCAAAAAACAAAAAGCATACCCTTGGAAACTGAGCAACTCTATGCAATGATAACTTGCTTAGGGAAGAAATAAATAAAGAAATTAAAGTCTTCCTGGAATACAATGAAAATGATGACAAGGCATAGTCAAACTTATGGGACACAATGGAAACTGTGCTAAGAGGAAAATTCATAGCACTAGGTGCCCTAGTAAAAAATTGAAGCGATCCTGCACAGGCAAATTAACAGCACGCCCGAGAGCTCTAGAACTAAAAGAAGAAAATACACCCAATAAAGTTAGAAGGCAAGAAATAGTCAAACTCAGGACTGAAATCAACAAAAGAGAAACAAAGAGAACAATGGAAAGAATAAAAAAAAACCAAAACAAAACAAATCAAAAAAACAAAAGCAGGTTCTTTGAGAAACTCAAGAAGACAGATAAAGGCCTAGCCAAACTAATTAATGAGCCCAGAGCCATTATTCAAATTAAAAAATTCAGAAATGAAAAGGGAGATATAACAACAGAAACTGAGGAAATTTAAAGAATCATTGGCTCCTACTACAAAAGCCTATACTTAACAAAACTGCAAAATCTAGATGAAATGGATGATTTCCTAGACAGATATCATATATTAAAGTCAATTCAAGAACAGGTAAACTATCTAAATAGATCCATATCCCCTAAGAAAACAGAAGTAGTTATTAAAATTTCCCATCAAAAAAAAAAAAAAAAAAGCCAAGGACAAGATGGCTTTAGTGCAAAATTTTTCCAGAACTGCAATGAAGAGCTAATACCAACACTCCTCAAACTATTCCATAAAATAGTAGAAACAGAGGGAATACTACCTAATTCATTCTATAAAGCTAAAATTATTCTGAAATATAAACCACACAAGGACACAACAAACAAATAGAACTTCAGACCAATTTTGCTTATGAATACCGATGCAAAAATACTCAATAAAATTTTAGCAAACCAAATCCAAGAATACATTAAAACAATCATTTACCATGATCAAATAGGCTTCATCCCAGGAATGTAAAGTTAGTTCAATATACAAAAATCCATTAATGTAATCCACTATGTAAACAAACTCAAAGAAACCAATCACTTGGACATCTCATTAGATGCTGAGAAAATATTTGACCAAGTACAACACCTCTTCATGTTAAAAGTATTGGAGAGATCAGGAATTGAAGGCCCATGATATAATATAGTAAAATCAATATAAAGCAAAGCAGTAGCCAATATCAAATTAACTAGAGAGATTCTTGAAGCAATCTCACTAAAATCAGGAACAAGACAAGGATGCCCACTCTCCCAATATTTACTCAATATGGTACTCCAATATAGTACTTAAAATTCTAGCTAGAACAATAAGACAACAAAACTATGTCAAGGGGATACAAATTGCCAACAAAGTAGTCAAGGTATCGGTATTTGAAGATAATATGATCATATATATATATATATATATATATATATATATATATATATATATATATATATAAAACCACACATTCTACCAGAGAATTTCTACAGCTAATAAACAACTTCTGCAAAGTGGCTGGATATCAAATTAACTCAAATAAATCAGTAGCCTTCATTTACACAAATGGTAAACAGGCAGATAAAGCAATTAATGAAATGACACATGTCACAAATAACATCAAATATCTTGGGGTAACTCTAACCATACAAGTAAAAGATCCATATGATAATGTCTTCAAATCTCTCAGGAAAGAAATTGAAGAAGACTTCATAAAATGGAAAGATCACCCATGCTCATGGATTAGAAGAATTAACAGTAAAAATGCCCTTTCTACCAAAAGCAATCTATAGATTCAGTGCAATCCCTATAAAAATATCAACATACTTCTTCAAAGACATTGAAAAAGCAACTCTCAATTTCATTGAGAAAAACGACAACAACAACAACAAAAACCTAGAATGTGGTTCAATGCAATCCCCATGAAAATACCAACATAATTCTTCAAAGACATGGAATGAACAATTCTCTATTTCATAGAGAAACAAACAAAACAAAACAGAATAGCAGAAGCAAATCGTAACAACAAAAGAATTAAATAATCACCATCCATGACCTCAAGCTATACTAAAGATCAATAGTGATAAAAACAGCATGTTATTGGTAAAAAGACAAACAGGATGATCAATGGAATAGAATTTAAGGCCCAGAAATAAGACTACACAGCTATGCTCACTTGATCTTTGACAAAGAAGCCAAAAATATATAATAGAAAAAAGAAAGCATATTCCAAAAAAAGGTAACTGGTAGTTGGTATGTAGAAAAATGAAATAGATCCATATTTGTCACCTTTTACAAAGGTCAAATCCAAGTAGATTAAGGACCTCAACTTAAACTCAGATATACTGAATCTTATAAAGGCAAAAGTGGGAAAGATCATTGAGCTCATGGGAATGGGGGAAATTTCCTTAAACAGAAGACCAATGGCTCAGAATATAAGATCAAGAATTGCTAAATGGAACATCATGAATCTGAAAACCTTCTGCAAGGCAAATGACATAGTCAATTGGACAAATAGTCAACCTACAAATTGGGAAAATCTCTTCACTATCCCCATATCCATTAAAGGGATAATATACAAAATATATAAAGAACTCAAGAAGCTAAGCTACAAAAAATGAACAACCCAATAAAAAAAAGTAGAGTATAGAACTAAACAAAGAATTCTCAACTGAGGAATCTCAAAGGTCTGAGAAGCACTAAAAGAAATGTTCATTCTTAGTGATCGTGAAAATGGAAATCAATATGAATCTGAGATTCCACTTAATCACAATGGTTCAGGCAAAAAACTCAGGTGACAACACATGTTGGGGAGGATGTGAAGAAAGAAAACACTCCTCTGTTGCTGGTGGGATTACAAGCTGGCGGAGCCACTAGGGAAATCAATCTGGAGATTCCTCAGAAATTTGGAAATAGTACTATCTGAAGACCCAGCTACACCTAACTCTAGGACACATACCCAAAGATGTCCCACTTTGCTACAGGAACATGTGTTCCAAAATGTTCCAAAAAAAAACCAGATGTCCCACAACAAAATAATGGATACAAAAATGTGGTTCATTTACACATTGAAATACCACTCAGCTATTCAGACAGAGGACATTGTGAGTTTTGTAGGCAAATGAGTGGAACTAGAAAATATCATTCAGAGCAAGGTAACTTAGACCCAAAAGGACAGGCATGGTATGTACTCACTAAGTGGATATTAGCCATAAAAGTACATAATATTCAGGATACAGTCCACAGAACTCAAGAAAGATAACAAGCTGAAGGGGACAAGGGAGGATGCCTCAATCCCAATTGGGATGAAGAAGAAAGCAATCACCAGGGGTAGGAGGGAGGGACCTGGGTTGAAGAGGGGATAGAGAGGGAAGGAGGGGAATATGACCAAGAATTAGGGAGAGGAACAGGAGTAAAGCCTTGAGGGCCAGCAGAAAGAATGAAAACAGACAAGCAGTCTCAACTGACTTTGGGAACTAGGAGGTGAGATAACCCTTTAGAATATATCAGACACCGGGAGGTGAGAGACACTCAGGACTCAAGGGGAGGAACATTAGATGAAATGCCCAACAGTAGGGGGAGGGAACTTGTAGAACCCATCTCCAGTAGAAACACAGGGCATCAAGTGGAAGGATGATCTTGCCCTCCCACAGTCAAACTCCCTGACCCACAATTCTTCATGTCTAAAAGAACTTCAGAGACAAAATTGGAGAGGAGACTGGGGAAAAGGAGGTTAAGTGACCTACTCAAATTGCGATCCAGCTAAAGAGGAAGCTCCAAGGCCTGGCACTTTACTGATGCTTTGGTGTTCTTACAGAGAGGAATGCAGCATGGATTTCTTCTGAGAGTCCCAACAAGCAGCTGAAAGAGAGGCTCTGTCAGTGCCTGACCAATACAGATGCAGATGCTCACAGTCAACCATCAGACTGAGCGAGGGGACCCCAATGGGGGAATAAGAGGGAGGAATGAGGAGCTTAAGGGGTTTGCAACTCCATAGGAAGAACAACAATATCAACCAAGCAGAAAACCCCAGAGCTCCCAGGGACTAAACAACCAACCGAAGAACACACACATAAAGAAACCCATGGCTCCAGCCACATATGTAACATAGGATAGCCTTATCTGGCATCAAGGCCCTTGGTCCTGTGAAGGCTTGATGCCCCAGTGTAGGGGAAAGCCAGTGCAGTAAGGCAGGAGTGGGTGGGTGGGTGAGGCAGCACCCTCATAGAAGCAGGAGGAGGGTGGATTGGATAGGGGGTTTCTGGAGGGGAAACTGGAATGGCGTTAACATTTGAAATATAAATAAATAAAATAACCAATAAAATATTTACTGTTTTAAAACATCTAAAAGTGAAAATTTTATGTAAATGACAAAACATACTTTACAGTATAATCCTATGTTTAAACCTAAGATGATAACATAGAATTATTGAACAAAGTTGTTGCTCATACCATATATTTCAGTAAAGTTTGTCCCAAGCAAATATAAGGGCTAAGAGTACAGTGTTTAAGATACTGATACTCTTGTACTATTATCCCAGAACTATCAATTTAAAATTACAAACTATAATTACAAAGCCAAGAAAAAGAGTAAAATACAATTAAAAAGATCTTAACCTCAAAAGAAGAACAAAGAATCAATGGTTTTGTTTAACTTACTGTTTAGCTGTCCTATTGTTATGAAGAGACACCAAGGCCAGGACAACTTATAAAAGAAAATATTTAAGAGGGGCCTTGCTTGCAATGTGAGAGGGTCCATGGCCATCATAGCAGAGAGCATGCAGCAGACAGGTAAGCATGGCTCTGGACCAGTCATTGAGAATTATATCTGACCCAAAAGCAGCAGTCATAGAGATTGAGATTGTGCCTTGCTTGAACTTTAGAATCCTCAAAAATTTGTATCAGTGACATGCTTTCTCCAAAAAGACTACACCCCCTAATCCTTCCATCAACTGTGAACCAATTATTAAAATATGTGACCCTATCTGGGGCCATTCTTATGCAAACCACTACACTTACATAGCTGAATAAGAGATTTCACCTCAACTGTATTAGTTAATAGTAAGATAATGCATATTTTTTTAAAAAAAGGATTCATTTTAACTTGTAGTTTTTCCTAAGTACTCTTAATACTTCATATAAATAATCATGACATATTCTAAATATAAGAACTATTCTGCATATAAATTCATTGGTGTTTCAGGAACATATTTTTTATTATTTTTAAAAATTCTATGACAACATGAAGAAACAGAAGGAGAAAATAAAACTATGAAAAAATTCATATTGGAATAATTAGTGGATAAATATTTGACAGCTGTGTGGTTGATTGGATGAAATATACTGATAACTAATAAGATAATTCTAATTTTTTCAATTTATTATCTACTAAATTTATATGAAAATTTATATTGCTAGATTTTTATGTTGTTAGAATATGTGGAACTTTTAGCTTAGAACAAAGGCAATGAAATACGATAATGAAACATTGAGATAATTTGATGCAATATCTGTTAAATATATGCATGCTGTGAATCTCATGACACACACATCATTTATACATCTATTTATTTATATGCATATAAGTATGATGTGATCAGAAAAAAAGTGATTATGAACTGAACAAGAAGGTCTATAATAGAATTATAGATATCTGGAAGTGAGGAAGCAATAATGGCTTTGTGCCAGAGAGTCCATTAGAGGCGTCACAGTCACATTTGGTTCCACAATTTGATAGGTGCTTATATGAACAAATGAGAATTCATCCACTGGTTGGAAACTGGAAATTGTTTGCATTGAGAATCAAGTTTTTAAATGGGAATTGAATGACCTGAGTATATTTATTATATAGGATAAAACTCATAGAGTAGGTTATAAAAAATTCTCATCAAATTTGTGAACTACTCTGTTTCATAATACTTAACTAAGAATATTGAAATTAATAGGTTTCAGTATAAAATTTCCAAATGTTCATACATGGTGGTTTAAATGGTATTAATTTCATTTTCAGTCTCATTCACAGTTGTCCTGTCTGAGAGTTGGATTGCAAGCAGGCTGGCAGAAATTCCTTTCTTGGGTGTGATGATAGAATGCAGCTAGGTACTACCAGATTTCCTGTTTTGCAGCACACATTTGGTTATCAAGGTATATGTGATGGCTGCCATCAAAGGCTACACTGGGCTGTTGAAGGAGTCTTTCTCCAACCGAAAAGATGATCTAAAATATGTAAACCTCCAGCAGTACAGGAGTGACCCAGACATGCATGGAGTTCTGATCTCAGAGTCCCCCACAGAAACATGGGAATATTTAACCCTTCCTTTTCCTGGGATCCATCTATCAGTTCCTGGGAATGATATGCATTCAGAACCAAGCTTTTAAATGGGAATTGAATGACCTGAGTATATTTATTATATAGGACCAAACTGCTTATTTGCCTGGATGTATTTCTTTGTCATCTTCTTCAGGAGTGTAGTACACAAAGACTCCCAGTAATGAGGGATTTGGAGCCTGGACAGGCCACTTTCTGTAACCTGGAAAGGGTTCCAGTGGTAAGACTGGGACTCTATCCTTGCCATAGAATCAGTGACCTACAATCTGTCCTATTTGCAAAATTTTCTGGAGTAATGGTAGAATACAACTTGTGTGAGTGGCCAAACATTGACTGACTACCAGGAGACAAAGTTCATGCCTTGATAGTCAGAAAACAGGTTGTATAGCCCAGAGTGTTAGGATAAAACCAAACAGGACTAGCCAAAATAAAATTTTAAAAAGTCAGCGAAATGATTCCTTCATCCACCAACTTATGGGAACAGTTGCAGAGACCTACAGCCAAATATTAGGCAGAGCTAGAGAAATCCTGTGGATGAGAGAGAAATGATCATATGAACCAGTGTGTTCAAGGACACCCTGAGAACACAGCCTATGTAATCAACTAAGAAGGGATCATAGGGTTGAAGGGGCAATTACAGAGCCTGTATGAGTCTGAAATAGGTCCTCTGCATATATGTTATGGTGTATAACTTGGTGTTCCTGTGGGACTCCTAAAAATGGGAGTTGGGGGTGTCAATCCCTTTTGCTCCTATTGGGTTGCATTCTCCAGCCTTGATATAAGAGTTTGTATCTAGTATTATTGTAACTTGTTATGTTCTTTTTAGTTGATATCCCTGGGAGGCCTGCTCTTTTCTGAAGTCAAATGGAAGAGGGGTAGAACATGGGAACAGAGTGAGAGAGGAACGACTAGAAGAAGTGAAGACAGGAGAAACTGGTTGAGATATAATGTGTGAGAGAATAATAAATAAATAAATAAATAAATAAATAAATAAATAAATAAAATTTGAAACTTCAATTAAATATTTAAAAAAGAATGCTGAGTAATGTTTACATTTCTGGATAGATATAGAGGATAATAAAGAAAACCTGTTTTAGGACAAAGTAACAAATGTTACATAGATGGTAATATTGTATATATTCAAATATATAGGATAAATTATTCAAATGAAGTTTAGAAGGTGCTAAAACAAATAGAGATCTAAGAAAAGTAAAAATATAAATAAACATGTTTCAAATTATCCCGTGTATCATTAGCAAATATTTATTTACTTTGGAAAGGGATGAAGCTATGGCACAAATAGGGAGGCTATAAGACATTATTATCTTCTTCCACCATGTAGATTTTAGGGATGTAACTCAAGTTTGCAAGCTTGTTGGCAAATCCTTTTACCTGTTGAGACATCTTGCCAGCCTACATTGTACAAGTCAGTGGTATTTGTCATCTTGTAAACTGTAACCTTGTTTAATAATTAATAATACCCTTTAAATTTTTGAACTCATCTAAGATCAATAGTCATGCATGCTGATACTCTGCCTACTTTATTTCAGGAGGAAAATGAAATTAAAGTTGATTGCTAACCATTCCACACAGAAAGAGATATCCTAATCGACTTGTGAAACTGACAGGAGACTATATATTTGAAGTCACATTAAACAGGAGAATGGTGTGCTGAGAAAAACAATGGCTCCAGAGTCATGAGACAGGTCTCACTTCTGGCAAGAATAATAATTGGAGACCTGATAAACTCACTTGGTAATTCATGATGGAATCTACTTATTCCTCACAAAAAGAGAAACCATTCCAGCTGTGCTGTTTTCCTGGTCTTTTGTGGACTATATTGTATTAATCTCAGGTATTTGGTACTATTGAATGTAGGTAGAAACTGACAATAACTAGCAGGCAATTAATTTTTAATAATTAATTTAAAGGAACCTAATGTTTGCTGTGAACAATAATTTACAAATTTGGCAATATTTTTATAATTGTTTCTATTTTTATCATTTTTATTTACACGTGTATTATATGTATGTGTGCATACATTATGTGTGTCCATATGTGTGAGCAGGTATGCAAGCCCCAGCATATCTATGTGGGCGACAGAGGTTAGTACTGAGTATCTTTATTACCACTCTTCATCTTATGCTTTAAGACACAATATCTTATGATCATAAGATCCAAGAGTTCACAGACTGGATAGAATATCTGGCTTTTAAGTTTTAGGAATACATCTTGCTGCACCTGGCTCTTTATATGGATGCCAGAAATCTCAACTCAGGTCATCATGGTATGTACTCTAACAACTTAATCTTCCTTTCATCCCAATAATTTTGATTTTACTATTAAAATTTACTTTCATGTTACATAGAGACAGTGTTTATAGTTTTCCAAACATAAACTAAGGAGTTGCCCATGTTAAAAATTCAAACGATCTTTTAGTCATCACCCTATTCTGTAGCAAGAAAGAATGTTTTCAAATATTTGAGCTTCTCGCAAAGTGGAATATTCTGTCTTCAGAGGTAATGAATGACACTTGTGTGGGTATTTGTAGAAGTACTGCATTAAAAGGAAAGAAGCAAGCAAATATTAGATGAATCGTGGCTGCCATGGGCTGTGTCACACACATACAAAATGCCAAGGAATAAGTTTCTGGTGACTACCTTAGCCATTATATGAAAAAAGAGACAGCATTTAAAGACACACACACACACACACACACACACACACACACACAAAGAGAGAGAGAGAGAGAGAGAGAGAGAGAGAGAGAGAGAGAGAGAGAGAGAAACAGACAGACAGACAGATAGTCAGAGATATGGAGAAAGGAGAAGAGGCATAACAAAAAATGAATTTTCATACAGAGACAAAAACTATGTGTCCCTGTTCTCTGGAGGAGGTATGTGAACCTTATATAACCCAGGTGACAATGACAGTGACAGGAATTTTTAATGTCCAATTTAAGGAGTTGAAATCAGCCATCATTGTTCTCAAACATTAACTGAATAAGGTAAAATTTGTTCTCAAACATTAACTAAACAAGGTAAAATTCTGGTTAGTCAGACTACTGCACAGTTCCTTATCATCAACATAAAGGACACACACACACACACACCTTTGAACTTTACTTCAAAGCATGTATTATATAGTTTTATATAATTTTAAAAATATCAGTATATTGCCAAAATTTGCAAAATGTTATGGTGTTCCTGCTGTGGAAATGGTAAAACAAATCTGAGGTATCTATAAAATTCTAGTATTCAGAGCAAAACATAAATTTGTCAATTATATTATGTATGTAAAGCAAATATCCCTCAGCAGTATTTACCTTAGTATTTGCTGCAGTTTTAAATAGCACTTCCAAAACTACTAAATCTTATAAAAGTACTGTTTTCCAAGAAAGGGGGCCTTAATACTAAACATGGTAATTTATTAATGATACTAAAAAAAGAAAGACAATAGCAATATGCTAAAATGTTACTTAGTAAATAAATGACACTGTAAAGTCGGTATTATTTTTTTCTCCTATTTCAAAATAGAGACTTGAGAGGAAGAGAAATTAAAGTACTTGTTCAAAATTGACAAAAATTGATGTGAATGAGGTCATTTAGAATTAGATCATAGATGTGAGGATTGAATATTTATAGCTACAGTAAAGAATTTGTTTCTGTTATTACATTTAGTCTTTCATAATTCCATAATTCAGTGATATTATTATAATCTTCCTTCAGAGTAGTCAAAAATTATAGAGATTCAGGTATCTAATTAGGATATCAAAGATAGGTTTTTCTTCCCCAGTTAGTCCATGTGATTCCATTAATCAATGTATTGAATTCCTGAACTCAGCTGCTTTTGTAGTGGGAATCATGTTCTTAAAATGACAGTGCATAGCAATGTTATAACTGGATTAAACTTTGCTACAGTGCAAAATGTAACTCACTATACCTTTTCAAACATTATTTGTGCTAAGTCACAGTCTTAGGGATATGGTACAATGTGTTAAGAGTATCTACTCACTAGAGTACTGTTGGGATCTGTAACCTTTTATTATTTTCTTTAGGTTTAATTGTAATGCTCATTCTTCCAGGAAATTATGTAGTAATTTTATATAATTTAATGGTTGAAAAATCTCAACTAATAAAAAGCCTAAAAGGCAAGTAAGCTGTCAATTTTTCTTTTCAATATATTATTGACCCATATTTTACCCTTATAAAAAAAAGGAATAACAGTTATTTAGCAACCTTATTCTCAAAACTGCAAACAGAAATTTATCTTATCATTGCTTTTTCCAAAATATGATCCTTACAAAGTAGCTTCAGCCAAAAACATATATAACCTGAAACTAATCATCAAGAAATATCATAATAAGATTGTCAAGACTTTGCAAGTTAAATACCTGGTATGTTTTTTTAAATGTCTTAGTTATGAGAAAACAAGAAAAGCCCCATTGAAAAGTTGCACTGTAAAGAAAACTAGAAAAACACAAGCACTCTTATAACATGTGGTACTGAGTCAAAACACAAGACTACAGGAAAATCAAACCTATATATTAGAAACTCTAACCCTGATCTAAATTAATACAACTACAAAAAAAAAGCCTACTTTTACTCTTTACCAGCTTCTTAGATGTGTTATTCCTACCAATTTATGAAATTATACATATAGTCATAATATGTGCTTGCTATTTCAGTCTGTATGAGCCCATAATGTCCTGCCTACTTGCTTCAGTGGGTCAAACTATCTTGGTGCCTTCCATGTTCTATGAAATCCAATCTCTCGTTCCTCTCTTCTTTTCTTTTCCTTCTTGTTTTTATTGGATATTATATTTATTATGTTTCAAATTTTATTTCTTTTCCAGGTCTCCCCTCTGGAAACCCCCTATAACAACTTACCCCCCTGCTTCTATGAGGGTGCTCACCCTCCCACCTTCCCTCCCTGGGGCGTAGAGCATTCCCAAGACCAAGGGCTTCCCCTCCCATTGATGTCCAACAAGGCCATCTTCTACAACATATGTGGCTGGAGCCATGGGACCCTCCATGTGTACTTTTTGGTTGGCTGTTTAGTTACTGGGAGCTCTGGGGGTGGAGGCTCTAATTGGTTGATATTTTTGATCTTTGACAAAGTACCTAAAACCATTCAGTGGAAAAAAAAGACAACATTTTCAACAAATGGTGCTGGTTCAACTGGTGGTCAGAATGTAGAATAATACCAATCAATCCTTTCTTACCTTCTTGTACAAAGGCTAAGTTTGCTTGGATCCCGGACATCTACATAAAACCAGATACACTGAAACAAATAGAAAAAAAGTAAGGAAGAGCCTCAAACATATAGGCACAGGAAAAATTTCCTGAACAGAATACTGATGGCTTATGCTCTAAGACCAAGAATCAACAAATGGGACCTCATAACATTACAAAGTTACCATAATGCAAAGGACACTGACAATAGGACAAACTGCAACCAAGAGATTGGGAAAGGATATTTACCAATCCTATATCCAATAGAGGGCTAATATACAATATATGCAAAGAACTCAGGAAGTTAAGACACCAGAGAACCAAATAACCCAGTTAAAAATGGAATACAGAGCTAAGCAAAGAATTCTCAACTGAGAAATACCAAATGGCCAAGAAACACCTAAAGAAATAATCAATATCCTTGGTCATCAGAGAAATGCAAATCAAAACAACTCTGAGATTTCACCTCAAATCAATTAGAATGGCTAAGATAAAAAACTCAGGTGACAACAAATGCTGGTAAGGATGAGGAGAAAGAGGAATACTCCCCTATTTTTGGTGGGATTATAAACTGGTATAGCCACTCTGGAAATCAGTCTGGTGGTTCCTCAGAAAATTGGACATAGTACTACCTGAAGACCCAGCTATACCACTCTTTGACATATACCCAAAAGATGCTTCACCAAATAACAAGGACACATGCTCCACTAAGTTTCTAGATACCTTATTTAATAGCCAGAAGCTGGAAAGAATCCAGATATTCTTCAACAGAGGAATGGATACAGAAAATGTGGTACATTTACACCATGGAGTACTACTCATCTATTAAAATTTTTTGGCAAATGGACGGAACTTGAAAATATCATCCTTAGTGAGGTAACCCATTCAGAAAAGAACACACACGGTATGTACTCACTGATAAAGGTATTTTAACCCAAAAGCTTAGAATACCAAGATACAATTCACAGACCACGTGAAGCTCAAAAAGGAAGACCAAAGTGTTGATGCTTTAGTCCTTCTTAGATTGGGGAAGCAAATATGGAGACAACGTATAGAGCAGAGACTGAAGGAAAGGCCATCAAAAGACTGTCCCACCTGGAAATCAATCCCATATACAGTCACCAAACCTAGACACTATTGTGGATGCCATGAAGTGCATGCTGGCAGGAGCCTCATATTGGTGTGTCCTGAGAGGCTCTGCCAGAACCTGACACATACAGAGGTGAGTGCTTGCAGCCAACCATTGGACTGAGCTTGGGGACCCCAAAGGAGGAGTCAGAGGAAGGACAGAAGGAGCTGAAGGGGTTTGCAATACTCCCCCTCTTCTATGGGGTTTGGTAAACTTCTTTGGAATGGAGAACTCCAATTTAGACTCTCTTGCTGCACGATGTCAAGCTGTAAGTTTCTGCATCCATTCCCTTATGCTGTGGAAGAAACCTCTCTGATGAAAACTGGACAAAGAACAGATCTATGAAAATAGCAGAGTATCATTAGGAATCATTTCACTGACATTTATTCCCTAGCCAATAATGTTTGTTTCCCTTCTTGGTCTCTGGGCTACCCAGACTCCATTTCCTAAAATTCCAGGCAATGTAGGGCATGGGCTCCCTGTTTTGCACGGACCTCAAGTTAAGTCAAATATTGGTTGACCCTTCCTTCTAGTTCTTCACCACCATTGCCCCAGCACATCTTGCAGGATAGAAGATTGTAGATCATGCTTTTTGTGGCTGAGTTGGTCTCCTGGGTTCATTTTCTGTAGCCTACAGAGTACTTTCCTGAGTAGAAACCTAGAATGTAGAAGGAAATTCTCCAAGCCCACACCAGCTCTACTCTCTATGTTAAATAAACTCTGTGGGTATTAGCTGTTAAATAAATGATAATCAAGCTACCGCCCACCAAAACTGAGAGAGCAGGTAATGAAGAGAGCTATATAGGGAACCCATGGCTCTCCCTAGGGAATGGAAATAGAATAGATTTTTGTGGGTGGACTATGGATATGTGGGGAAAGCAGCTGGAGAGATCAGGTCAAAAATAAAGAGGACAACATCAGCATATTAATTCTTATGAAGTTGAGAAATTATGAGTTATCTTAACTTTTGATTGTTAGAACTAACCAAATAGAAGTTGACCAAACAGAAATTTAATGAGCAAACTCCATCTAATTTGCTTAAGTATGTAGCATTTTTATTTTGTTCTTGCAAAAAGTCTTTACATGCACTATTTAAACACATTTGAAAAGTAAGCTTAAACTTCAAGGCCTCTCTAAACTCAATGTCAGGAAGACCTTTCTCTTCCAGTCAAAGTTTCTGGGTATGGCATATATATGCTTTTATACCTAGTAAAGTTTGCTTATGTCATTCCTGTGTTCTACAATCCCTTTACTAATTTCCATATCACAAATTCCCAGTTTCTACAAATATCCTATAAATCATTGAAGTATCAAGTATAATATCATACTCCTTTCTCACACAAGCTACAAGTAAATGCCCTCTACTGGGAATCTCATAGTACTTTCAAATTCAGACTGTGATATTTCACATGACATTTATTAATACTACATAGGTTTAGTAATTAGTATTACATAGTGACTTGAGTACACTGCACTACCTACTTTTTGGTTAAAGCTATAGATGTAAGTGTAAAGATGTTTTAAAGATAACATTGACATAAGTTAGCAGACTGAGTTTGCAGAGTATCATTATATTATATGTTTTTCCTTCTTCTGTTTAGTAGAAATAATAGAGTTTCTTGCAAGACAATTACATAGAAAGAATGCAATTTAAAATCTCTAATACTTGCCCTAATGTAGCAATAGGTATTGTACCTTATTTCTATAGAAGGGTAAAAAACATATAAAAATATTAACTGTTCTTTGACAATTCCTTGCACATACAAACACACACTCACACATACACAATCATATTAATCACCATTATCTTCTTTTTTTCTTCCTTCTGTGTTTTCTGACCATCTACATTTTCTTAAAACTTCCTCTCTATATTTTCATGCCATCTATTTGTGATATGCTGATTTTAATTTATGTTGCCTTCATTAACATGGTTGGCTTTTGTAAGTAAACTACATACATAGTTAAGTTTCAATACCTGCTCTCCTCTGGGTCTTTTGGGTACAAATGTATTCATATGTATATAATAAATATGTATGTGTTTGTATTTGTGTGTGCTATTATACACACATTCTACAAATAATATTAGTTCTAGTTCTCTGGCAAACTCTGACTGATCTAGTATAGTTATAGACACAGGTATGGCTAATATTTACTATTTTTTTTTGTTCAATTTTTTTGTTGTTTGTTTTTGTTTCTGTTTTTTTATGGTTTTTCCAGGCAGGGTTTCTCTGTGTAGCCCTGGCTGTCCTGGAACTCACTCTGAAGACAAGGCTGGCCTCAAACTCAAAAGTCCACCTGCCCCTGCCTCCCAAGTGCTGGGATTAAAGGCATGCACCACCACTGCCCAGTGACTATTTTCTACATATTTAATTTTTCATTATTATGATCTCATGTAAATTTAGAAAAATATAAAAATGACATATAATACTGCTTCTTGTAAACTGTATGTACTTACAGAAATCTGGCCACAAGTGTTATCTTAATGTTATGTTTTACTTTTTATTTACATCTATTTTGGTTACAAAATCATCCTTTAAAAATATATTACTTATGTTAATTAGAAGCAAAGTATGTTACAACCTACTATGAAAGTTTCAACTATTTTTCTTAGTTGAATTGTTCACTAATAGTAAGAGAAATTTTCACACAATTTTGAACTAGAGGAATAAATTCCTGAGATTAGCAATTTAGAAGGTTAACAGAAAATGGTAAAAGCTCTGAAAAATTTGGAAATGAAAATAACTTAAATATGTAAATGGTAAACATCTCTAAACACTATTTTTGTCAGTTTTAAAAATATATCAGATATTTGGTTAAAATATTTCAGCATGTTGGTAACAGACTAAAAATAAGAAAATTTGCTTTACTTTACAAGCAAATATAAAATTAAATCTCTCCTTGGCCTTGAGCTAATATATTTAAAAAATTAGTAACTGTTTTCTCAGAAAGAAATTAATTTTTAAAATCCCTATGAAGATGTAACCTGCTAATATGCTACTGAATTATACAATTTTTTTCATGAAGAGTAGGTGCCAGAGACAAAATTTTTAAAAAATTATGTCTCTCCACTAATAAATCATCATTTTCCCACAACATCATGATTCTATGATAATCCTCATTTATTTCTCTTTAAACAAATCAAGGAATCACAGAAGATATGTGTGTTTGTAAATATATATATATATATATATATATATATATATATTTCAATAGGGTTATTGTTTTCATTGATATCTATTTTCAGTTCTCATTATATTTTGAATAATAACCCTCTATCAAATGCTTATTGGAAAAAATCTTTTCCCATCTCTAAACTGAGACTTTGAATGACAAGGTCAATTGTCTTAGTGAAATCTGTTTTTTTTTTTTTTTAAGTTTTATAAGGTTGTACTTATTAATTTTGCATCTTAGTATTTGTGCTAACAGTTTTCTGTTCAAAAAGTATTTTTCTGTTCCAGTAAGTTGAAGACAAAATCTCACTTTCTCTTCTATCATGTTCAGTGTATCTAGTTTTATGGAGGTCTTTGTTACACCTGAAGATGAGTGCAGGATGATACAATTTATTTCCATTATTCTACATGTAGTCATCCAGGTTGCCCAGCACAATTTGTTGAAGGATTTATTCATTTTCTGTTGTGTATTTCTGTCATCTTTATCAAAAATCAAGTATCCATGTGTGTATGGATATATGTCTAGATCTGCAATTCCATTTCATTGATTGACATGTTTGGTTTTGTGCTAAAAGCATGGTAATGGGTTCAAAAATATATTTGAAGCAAATAGACCTAAAAAACAAGTTCATATAGCAATTTTAATATTGAACAATATAGATTTCAAACCAAAACTAATCAAAAGAGATAGAGAAGGACACTACATAGTCATCAATGGAAAAATCTCCAACAAGGAGACATTGCAATTCTTAATAGCTATACTCCCAAAAATAGCAGCCAAGATTTCAAAAGAAATACTACTACAGTTTATATCAAATATTTACCTGAACACACTGATAGTAGGTGAGTTCAGTATGCCACAATTACCATGGATGGGTTATCCAGAGAAAAACTTAATTAAAAAATATAAGAGCTAACAGGTCTTATAAAACAAATGGACCTAAGAGATATTTACAGACCATTTTACTCAAATACATACATACATACACACACATACACACACACACACACACACACAAACAAACAAATACTGTTTTCTCAGCATGTCATGGAACTTTCTCCAAAAACAGCACATACTGTGACATGAAGCACATCTCAAAAGATGAAAAAAAGTTGGGACAACTCCTTGCTTCCTATCAGACCACCAGAGATTAAAGCTGGATATCAACAACAACAGAAACAACAGAAAGCTTACAAACTCATGGAAACTGAAATCTCTCTACTGAATGAAAAATTGATCAAGATAGAAATAAAAAAAAAAGAAATTTAAAGCTTTCTAGAGTTCAATGAAAATGAATACACAGTATACTAAAACTTGTGGGACATAATGAAAAGCAGTGCTAAAAAGCAAGTTCATAATACTAAGTGTCTATGTGGAATAATTGGAAAGAACTCCCTACTAGTAAATAAACAGCACACCTGAAAGCTACAAAACAAAAACACAAGAAATAATGACACCCTAAAAGAGTACATCGAAAGAAATAATCAAAATTAGTGCTGAAAACAATAAAATAGAAGTAAAACAAAACAAATAAAATAAAAAAAACAAAGTAATGCTGAGAATCAATAAAGCAAAGAGTTGATTCCCTGAGAAAATCAATATGATTTTCACCGTCATTCAAATTAAGATGTGATGACAGAATATGCCATTTATCAATATTGGAAATAAAAGACAATGGGGAAATCCAGAGAATCATAGAACATACTTTTAAAACCTGTTCTCCACTGAATTGTAAACTCTAAAAGGAATATAAATTTTTCTTAATATATAATAGCTGCCAATGTTAAACCAAGATCAGATAAGCAATTTAAGCAGATACATAATTCCTATTGAGAGAGAAGCTGTCACTAAAGGTCTTACAACCCCCTGCTCCGCTCCCTGCCCCAAAAAAATCACAGGACCAGATGGTTTTACTGCACAAATCTACCAAAATTTGGAGGAAGAGTTAGTGCAAATACTCCCCAAATTATTACACATAATATAAACAGAACATTGGCTAACTCATTTTGCAAGGACATAGTTACCCAATCAGCCCAAAAACATGAAGACCTAACAAAGATTAAGAATTACAGAACAATTTCCTTTATGAACATGGACGTAAAAATACTCAATAAAGTACTTGTATATCAAATCCAGGAAATCACCAAATATATCGTTCATCCACCATAATTGAGTAGCTTTCATCCTATTTACACAGGATGGTTCAACAGATGAGAATCAATAAATATAATCCACTGTATAAACAAACTGAAATACAAAAACAACATGCTCATCTCACTGTATCTAGAGAAGGCCTCTAACTGCCCCTTCATAATAAAAATTCTATAGAGATTAGGGATACAAGGAAATTTGCAACAAGTCGTAGCCAACAGCAAATTAAAAGAAAGAAAAAATTAAACCAATTTTACTGAAACTAGGATCAAGACAATGTTGACCATTCTCTCCATACCTATTCAATACAGTACTTGAGGTCTGATTTTTTTGTTTTCTGTTTTTGTTGTGGTTGGTTGGTTGGTTTTGTTTTTTCTATCTTTCTATCTTTCTTTCTTTCTTTCTTTCTTTCTTTCTTTCTTTCTTTCTTCTTTTTCTTTATTTTATTGGATAATTTCTTTATTTACATTTCAAATGTTAATCCTTTCCAGGTCTCCTTTCTGGAATCTCCTATCCCATCCTCATCACTCTGCCTATATGAGGGTACTCCCCCACCCACATACAAACCCACCCATTCCTGCTTTCATGGTCTGGTATTTCCCAACACCGGAACATCTAATCCCCATAGGCCCAAGGGCTGCTCCTCCCATTTATGGCCAACAAGGCCATCCTCTGCCACATATGCAGCCAGAGCCAAGGGTCCTTCCATGTGTACACTTTGGTTGGTTGTCCAGGCCCCAGGAGCACCAGGGGTCTGGACAGTTGACACTGTTGCTCCTCCATAAGGCTGCAAACTCCCTCAGCCCCTTCATTCCCTTCTCCAACTCCTCAATATGGAACCCTGCTCTCAGTCCAAAGTTTTGCTGCAAGCATTTGCCTCTGTATTTGTTAGGCTATGGCAGAGCTTCGCAGGAGACAGCCAAATCAAGCTCCCATCAGAAAGCACTTCCCAGCATCCACAGTAGCATCCAGGTTTGGAGACTTTATATGGTACAGATCCCCAGGTAGGGCAGTCTCTGGATGGCTTTTCCTTCTGTTGCTGCTCCACAATTTATCTCTAAATTTTCTCCTGTGAGTATTTTGTTCCCCCTTCTCAGAAGCACTGAAGCATCCACACTTTGGTCTTTCTTCTTCTTGAGATTCATAGGGTCTGTGAATTGTATCTTGGGTATTCTGAGGTTTGGGTTAATACACATTTATCAGTGAGTATGTACTATCTGTGTTTTTTTGTGACTGGGTTACCTCACTCAGGATGATATTTCTAGTTCCATTCATTTGCCTAAGAATTCATGAACTCATTGTTTTCAATAGCTGAGTAGAACTCCATTGTATAAATGTACCAAATTTTTGTATCCATTCCTCTGTTGAGGAACATTTGGATTGTTTCCAGTTTCTGGATATTATAAATAAGGCAGCTATGAACATAGTTGAGCATGTGTCCTTGTTATATATTGTAACATGTCTTGGATATATTCCCAGGAGTGGTATAACTGGTAGTACTATGTCCAGTTTTCTGAGGAAGTGCCAGACTGATTTCCAGAGTACCAGCTTACAATCCCACCAGCAATGGAGGAGTGTTTCTCTCTCTCTCTCTCTCTCTCTCTCTCTCTCTCTCTCTCTCTCTCTCTCTCTCTCTCTCTCTCTCTCTCTCTCTCTCTCTCTCTCTCTCTCTCTCCTCACCAGCATCTGCTATACCCAACTTTTTGACCTTAGTCATTCTGACTAGTGTGAGGTAGAAACTAAGAGTCCTTTTGATTTGCATTTCTATCATGATTAATAATGATGAAGATGGTTTTAGATGCTACTCTGCCATTTGTTTTTCCTAGGTTGAGAATACACTGTTTTTCTCTGTTCCCCATTTTTAAATAGGGTTACTTGGTTCTCTGGAGTCTATCATCTTGAGTTCTTTATATATATATTGGATATTAGCCCTCTATCAGATGTAAGATGGGTAAATATCTTTTCCCAATCTCTTGGTTGCCATTTTGTCCTGTTGAGAGTGTCCTTTGCCTTACAGAAGTTTTGTAAATTTCTGAGGTTCCATTTGTGGTATCTTGATCTTAGCACATAAGCCATTGGTGTTCTGTTCAGGAAATTTTCCCCTGTGCCCACGTGTTGTAGGTTTTACACCACTTTCTCTTCTATTATATACAATGTATCTGATTTTATGTCGTGGTCCATGGTCCACTTGGATTTGAGCTTTTCACAGGGAGGTAAGAACAGATCAATCTGCATTCTTCTACATGTTGACCACCAGTTGAACCAGCACCATTTCTTGAAAATGCTGTCTTTTTTCCATTGGATGGTTTTAGCTCCTTTGTCAAAGATCAAGTGACCATTGGTGTCTGGGTTCATTTCTGGGTCTTCAGTTCTGCTCCACTCATCTACCTACCTGTTACTGTACCAATACCATGCAGTTTGTATCACTATTACTCTTTAGTAGAACCTGAGGTAAGGAATGGTGATTCTCCCAAGAGTTCTTTTATTGTTGAGGATAATTTTTGCTATCCTGAGTATTTTGTTATTTCAAACGAATTTGAGAATTGCCTTTCTAACTCTGTGAAGAACTGAGTTGGAATTTTAATGGGGATTGCATTAAATTTGTAGATTGATTTCAGTAAGATGTCCATTTTTACTATAGTAATCCTGCCAATCCATAAGCATGGGAGATCTTTCTAACTCCTGAGGTCTTCTTCAATTTCTTTCTTCAGAGACTTGAAGTTCTTGTTGTACATATCTTTTCCTTGTTTGGATAGAGTCACATAAAGATATTTTATATTGTTTGTGACTATTATGAAAGGTCTTTTCCTTAAGTTCTGTCTTAACCCGTTTATCCTCTGAGTCTAGGAAGGTTACAGATTTGTTTGAGTTCATTTTGCTTGAGTTCATTTGTTTGAGTTCATCCAGCCATTTTGCTGAAGTTGTTTTTCAGGTTTAGGAGTTCTCTGGTGGAAGTTTTGGGGTCACTTAAATATACTAACATATCAACTGAAAATAGTGATATTTTGATTTCTTCCTTTCCAGTTTGTATGCATTTGACCTCCTTTTGTTGTCTAAGTGCTCTAGCTAGAAATTCAATTACTACATTGAATAGACAGAGAAAGAGTGTGCCGTCTTGTCTAGTTCTTGATTTTTGTAGGATTGCTTCAAATTTCAATCATTTAGTTTGATGTTGGCTACTGGTTTCCTGTATATTGCATCTACTATGTTTAAGCATGGGCCTTGAATTCCAGAACTTTCTAAGACGTTTAACATGAAAGGATGGTGAATTTTGTCAAATGGTTTTTCAGCATCTAATGAAATGATCATGTGGATTTATTCTTTGAGTTTTTTAATGTAGTGGGATTACATTAATGGATTTCCTTATATTGAACCATCCCTGCATCCCTGAAGGGTATGAACCTTACTTCATCCTGGTGAATGATTGTTTTCATGTATTCTTGCATTCTGTTTGCAAGAATTTTATTGAGTATTTTTGCATCTATGTTCATAAGGGAAATTGGTCTGAAGTTCTCTTTATTTGTTGGGTCTTTGTGAGCTTTGGTATCAGCCTAACTGTGGCTTTATAGAACAAACTATGTACTGTTCTTTCTGTATCTATTTTGTGGACTAGTTTATTGAGAATTGGTATTAGGTCTTCTTTGAATGTCTGATAGAATTCAACACTAAACCCATCTGGTCCTGGGCTTTTTTTGGTTGGAAGATTTTTAATGACTGCTTCTTTTTATTTTATTTATTTATTTATTTATTTATTTATTTATTTATTTATTTATTGTTTTTTTCGAGACAGGGTTTCTCTGTGTAGCTCTGGCTGTCCTGGAACTCACTCTGTAGACCAGGCTGGCCTCAAATTCAGAAATCCTCCTGCCTCTGCCTCCCAAGTGCTGGGATTAAAGGCTTGTGCCACCACCGCCCGGCTTGCTTCTTTTTATTTAGGGGTTATTGGACTGTTTAGATAATTTATCTGATCCTGATTTAACTTTGGTGTTTGATATCTGATAAGAATATTTCATCCATTTCATCCAGATTTTCCAGTTTTGTTGAGTATAGGCTTTTGTAGAAGGATCTGATTTTTTTTTTTTAATTTTCCTTTGTTTCTGTTATGTCTCCCATTTCATTTCTGATTTTATTAATTTGGATAAGTCTCTGCCCTCTAGCTATTCTTGCTAAGGGTTATCTATCCTGTTGATTTTCTTAAAGAACCAGATGATGGTTTTGTTGATTCATTGTATAATTCTTTTTGTTTCTACTTGGTAGATTTCAGCCCTGAGTTTCATTATTTCCTGCCTTCTACTCCTCTTGGGGGCATTTGCTTCTTTTTGTTCTATAACTTTTGGATGTGCTGTTAAATGGCAGGTGTATGCTTTCTTCACTTTCCTTATGGAGGCACTAAGACCTATGAGGTTTCCTCTTAGCATTGCTTTCATGGTGTCCCATAAGTTTGGGTATGAAAAGCATTCATTTTCATTAAATTCTAAAATGTCTTTAATTTCTTTCTTTAGTTCTTCCTTGACCAAGTTATCACTGAGTAGGGCGTTACTCAGCTTCCATGTGTATGTGAGCTTTCTGTTGATTTTGCTGTTATTGAGGACCAGCCTTAGTCTACTATGATCTGATAAGATGCAAGGGATTATTTTCATCTTCTTGTATCTGTTGAGGCCTGTCTTATGACAGATTACATGGTATAGTTTGAAGAAGGTACCACGAGGTGCTGAGAAAAAGATATATTCTTTTGTTTTAGAATAAAATGTCCTATAGATATCTGTTAAATCCATTTGGTTCATAACTTCTATTAGTTTCACTGTATCTCTTTTTGGTTTCTGTTTCCATGATTTGTCCATTGCTGAGAATGGGGTGTTGAAGTCTCCCACTATTACTGTGTGAGGTACAATGTGTGCTTTGAGCTTTAGTAAAGTTTTTTATGAATATAGGTACCCTTGCATTTGGAGTACAGATGATCAGAAAGAGAGTTCATCTTGGTACCTTTTAACTTTGACTAATATGAAGCGAGCTTCTTTATCATTTTGATAATTTTTAGTTGAAAGTCAATTTTATTCAATATCAGAATGGCTGCTCCAGATTGGTTTTTGGGACCATTTGTTTGGAAAATTGTTTTCCATCCTTTTATGATGATGTAATGTCTATTTTTGTCACTGAGATGTGTTTCCTGTATGAAGCAAAATGCTAGGTCCTGTTTATGTAGCCAGTCTTTTAGTCTATGTCTTTTTATTGGGGAATTGAGTCCATTAATATTAAGGAACAGTGATTGCTGCTTTCTGATATTTTTGTTACTAGAGGTGGAATTATGTTTGTGTAGCTATCTTCATTTGGGTTTATTGAAAGAAGATTACTTTTTTGCTTTTTTGAGAGTTTAGTTTTCCTCCTTGTAATGGAGTTTTCCATCTATTATCCTTTGTAGGGCTGGATTTATGAAAAGATATTGTGTAAATTTGGTTTTGTCAAGAAATATTTTGGGTTCTCCATCTATGGTAATTGAGAGTTTTGCTGGATATAATAACCTGGGCTGGCATTTGTTTTCTTTTAGGATCTGTATAACATCTGCCCAGGGTTTTAGAGTCTCTGGTGAGAAGTCTGGTGTAATTCTGATAGGTCTGCCTTTATATGTTGTTACTTGACCATTTTCCCTTATTGCTTTAAATATTCTTTCTTTGTTTTATGTACTTGGTGTTTTGACTATTGTGTGACAGGAGGAATTTCTTTTCTGGTCCAGTCTATTTGGAGTTCTGTAGGTTTCTTGCATGTTCACGAGCATCTCTTTCATTAGGTTAGGAAAATTTATTCTCTAATTTTGCCAAAAAATATATTTACTGGCCCTTTAAATTGGGAATATTTGCTCTCTTCTATACCTATTATCCTTAGGTTTTATCTTCTCATTGTGTCCTGGATTTACTTGATTTGGGGGTTAAGAGAGTTTTGTATTTTGCATTTACTTTGCCTGCTTTGTCATTGTTTTCTATAGTATCTTTTGCACCTGAAATTCTCTCTTCTATTTCTTGTATTTTGTTGATGATACTTGCTTCCATGACTTCTGACCACTTTCCTGGGTTTCCTATTTCCAGGATTGTCTCCTTTTGTGATTTCTTTATTATTTTTATTTGCATTTTTTAGATCCTGGATGGTTTTGTTCAATTCCTTCATCCATTTGCTTGTCTTCTCCTTTAATTCTTTAAGCGATATTCGTGTTTCCTCTTTACGGACTTCTATCTGTTTACTTGTGTTCTCCTGTATTTATTTAATGGAGTTGTTTATGTTCTTCTTAAAGTCTTCTATCATCATCACAAGATGTGATTTTAAAATAGATTCTTACTTTTCTGGTGTGTTGGGGTATTAGGGCTTGCTGTGGTGGGAGAAATGGGTTCTGATGATGCAAAGTAGCCTTGGTTTCTATTGCTTTTGTTGTTGTCCTTGCCTCTATCCATCTGGATATCTCTGGCATTATCTGGTCTTCCTGTCTCTGCCTGTGGCTTGTCTCTCCTGCAAGCCTGTGTGTAACTACTCCTGGGATACCAATTCTCTCCAGGAAGAATTTGGGTGTAGAGAGCTGTAGCATAAAGTTAGGTCTAGGGCACAATCAGAAATTGGAAGGATCCTTTCCCAGGCTGTTTCTTGGTTCCTGTGGCCTGATGAATCTGGGCTGATCACTCTTGGGCCAGAAATTTGTGAAGAAGTGGTGATCTTACTGTGCTCACAGGTGTGTTGGTACTCTTGGGAAAACAGCTTTCTTCCAGAGGTATTTGGGTGTGGAGAGCTGTGGCACAGGTTCAGATCCACTCAGGGCTCAGTCAGAAACAGGCAGTACTTGAGATCTTACCTAGGGAATCAAATGTATAGAAATAAGGCAAAAGGCAACTCTATTTGAGTATGTTATGGTAATATACATAAGTGATCCTAAATATTCCACTAAGGAACACCTACAACTGAAAAACACTGTCAGTAAATTAGGTAGTTACAAAGTTAAATCACAACAATCAGTTGTACAAATTATATACTTCCAATGTACAAATCATAAATTGTCTGAGAAAGGAATAATGGATATAATGGCTTTCACAACAGCCTCAAATAATATAAATATCTTCAGGTAACTCTGACCATGCAGCTGGACTTGGTAATGTGTAAGAATCACCCAGGTTTAACTTGTTTTGAAGGTATGAAGGGTCAATGGAGAACATCCAGGGCTCAGCATGGTGAGAGGCCATCTGACCACTGTTGCAGGTGCTGCCTCAAGTGAAGTTGTAGACCAGGACTGAAGGGAGCATGCAAAGAAGTTGTGGTTTAGGACCATGAATAGAGCCTATGAGAGGCTATTGGTGAAGCATAGTTGCATTGGAAGATCCCAATGTATTGGAGATGCCAGTACCATAGGATGATCACCAAGAACAATAGCAGCAGCAGAGTGGAGTCAACCAGAGTCTATAGTTCTATAGAGGGCAGAGATGGAGATGTGACCCAAGCTTTTTGGAGGAGCCAGAAGATCATGTGTGCATTCCAGACATTAAGACAAGAAGTACCACTGAAGTTTCCTTGAAGACTCCAAGATGTTCAAGATGCCAGAGCCATGGAATATATGCTGAGGAAAGCTGTAACAGGAAATGAAACTAGACCAGGAGAAGAAGTTTGTTGCAGTCAACAAAGATGAAAAGACTGCTTTGACATCAGACATGGAGATGCAGATTTTGGAGTTTGGCCAGCTGGATTCCTGTCTTGCTTTGGAATATACAGTTAAGTGATTGAATGAATCTCAGAAAAGACTGGTCTCTGGACTCTTATCATTGTTCAGACTGCTATAGACTATGGAGATTTTTGAATTTGGATTAAATGTATTTTACATTTTGCAATGTTTAGGTATGGCTCCCATATTTTCAAGTTTGATAAGACCACAGGGCACAGGGACTGGAATATGATGGTTTGTAAATGTTTGGCCCAGGGAGTGGTACTATTTAGAAGTATGGCCTTGTTGGAGTAGGTTTAGCCTTGTTGGGAGAAGTGTGTGTTACTGTGGGCATGGGATTTTAAGACCTTCCTCCTAACCATGTGGGATCCAGTATTCCCCTAGTGTCCTTCGGAGGAAGATGTAGAAATCTCAGTTCCTCCTGCACCATGCCTGCCTGGACATTACTATGCTTCTGCCTTGATGATAATAAACACAGCCTCTGAACCTGTAAGCTGGCCCCAATTAAATGTTGTCCTTATAAAAGTTGCCTTGGTCACAGTGTCTGTTCACAGCAATAATATCCTAGCTAAGACAGGCATGAAAGCAGAAGAGAAGACTATTAGGGAAAGAAAAGAGATCAGAAAGAGTGAGCCAGAGAAGAGGAAATGTTCATGAGGAAGGAGAGCCAATAAGAAGAATGTCTATATGAAAACAATGAAGTGAGGCAAATTGATTTGTGTGTGTTAACTTAAAAAATTAATTAAAGGGGGAAAAATACAGCTCCTTTACAAATATCTGATTGGTTCTTGTTTAAACAGATTCCTAGATCATAAGTAGTATGTGATTGATATGGTAGAGAGAATAACCTACAATAGGTGTATTCTAATAACTAATATTTTCTGTAAAATGCAAAAACCATATTTACCATAAAGTTTTAGATTTTTGACCAGTGACATGTTTCAATAATAATAACATTCTTAATTTTGAATTGTTAAATAATAAATTTGTATCTTCTATTAGTTGAGATAATTTATAACTCCTGACTCACTCTATTTACAGGAAAATTACCATTGGTATATTTTATTATATTGAAAGCTTACATCTATGAAATAGTTTTATCTGACTTAGTCATACTTATTAAACTGAATTCTATATTTATAAGAACACAGAACTAAGCAAATTGCCTGTAAAATCATCTTAATTTGTAGTTAATGACAATTGATAGTCGCTGGGAGAAGAAAAGCCAGTTTCCTTCAAGGATATATATCATGAAAGGGTACCTGTGCTGCAATAGATATACTTCCACATCGATAAACATACAGTAGCACTAAATGAGCCCATGTTGATTGTTTTTAAGAGATACATGAATTTGGGAAGAAATACTGATGGAAAATATCAGCGAGGAATTGGAGGAAAGGAGAGGAGATAGATTTTATCAAAAAAATTTGTGTACATATAAAATTCTCAAGCAATAAATATAAAACAATGCATGGTTTGTGGTTGTTTGAATGAGTAATGTTCTCTTACAAATGTTAATTGATCTGAGCACTTTTTCCCTAGTTGATTTCGCTTTTCTAAGGTTTATGTCGTAGTGCCTTGAAAAAGGAAGTACATTATTAACTGCAGGCTTTGACAGTCCATAGCTTCACTCCTCTTCTTGCTTATTGTCTCCGCTTTTTGTTTGCAGTTAAATATATGATGTTTCAGCTTTTTTTTCCTGACAATCTGCCATTATGATTTCCCTGCCATAATGGACTCTTTCTATCTGGAGCATTAATTCCAAGTACATTTTTCCTCCATATATTGCCTTTGGTCATGATGTTTTATCACAGTAATAGAAAAGTAACTTAAAGAAGTTGATACCATATAGTCGGCTGCTGTTGTGAAGAACCTATGGTTTTGGAGGAATGTGGAAGGTTTTGAAAACTTGTACTAGAAAAGCATTTGGATGCTGTAAACAGAGCTTAACAGACTGTTATAATCAGAGTTCTGAAGACAAATGTTCTAAATGTAAAGCAGATTACAGAGATTTGGCTCTTGAAATTTCAAAAGGAAGCAAGGACTTGCACAGCAACTGGAAGAGCCCATTTCTATGATACTTTGGGAATGAATCTGGCTGCTATTTTCTCATGTTACAAGAACCTGAGTGGGGTGAGTTGGTAAGGTTGATGAGGAGGAAAGTGAGGTGAATACAGGGTGAGTTGTGGGTGTTAAAAATTGTATATTGTATGAAAAAATTAAAAGATGTAATGGAATAAATTGTATAATATAGGAAAATTTCAGGAAGCATAACAAGTCCATGGCATTGTTATTATTGACAACTCTTGTGCAGTTTTCAATAAAAAACAGCAACATGAAACTTAATGTAGCAGTCAAGGACACTTGCTAAAATTTTGTATGTAGTTTTTAACATTAGCACCAGTTAGGAGTTGCCTCCTGCTCTGTATTGGAACAATACAAAAGGTGTCATGGGGGCAAGATACTATCCATCTAAGATCCCAGCTTAGGATAGAGTGCCTGTAGGGTTTTCTGCTTATAGAAAGGAACTGCATGCAAAAGCCATCGGTGTATAGTACTGCCTTAGGAGTTATAAATTATGTAAAAGTGAAATGGTAATAGATTTTTCTTCTTCTGTTGCTTCAGAGAGCCACTGAGTCCAAGAAACTTGTGGAAATGTAGTTCTTGTGTAAAAGTTCTAAGAGAGCAGGAGACTCTGGGAAGCCATTGTATTAAGCTATGAATATAATGCCTGGATTAAGGTAGAGACAATAATGTGTTAGTGATGCCAGAATCATGAGACACCCAGAAAGATGAGTCACATATGTAACATGGAACTTGCCCAATAGAAAGATGTATGCTGCAGATGGTAAAATTTGAATGAAGTCATCTGAAACCCTACAAGTTCCAGATATTGGACATAGAACTACAGTATTTGTTGTTTGCCTTTCTCAACTTGAGTCTTTCTTTCTTTTCAGTATTTCCCCCCTGTGCCTTATTTTTCCACTTTGGAGTAAATATATAAATTTTGTGCCATTTTACAGTATACAATTTGTTTTCTTCTCTTCTCTTTCTTTCTTGTCTTTCTGTTTTAATTTTATACATGCTTATAGTTGAGCAACTGCCTTATTTCTCAGAAGAAAATGTGGACATTGACTTTGAAACACTGTTGAAAATGTAAGACTGTAGTGCTTGTTAAGTTAAATTTAACACATTTTAATTATGATATAACCATAAGCCTATGAGGGCTATGGATTGAAAAACAGTAGTTTGTTTTGTTTGTTTTTTCCTTTTTATTGGATATTTTATTTATTTACATTTCAGATGTCATCCCCTTTTCCCATTTCCCCTCCCTAGTAACCTCCTATCCCATTCCTTCCTCCTTTTTATACCATTTTAATTACATGCAAGTATTAATGTCAGTTCTAGGTTGAGGAAATAGCAATACAATAGATGCAAATAGTCAAGGAAAAAGCAAGACAATAAACACAAATAGTCAAAGAACAGGCAAGGCAATAAACAAAATTCTGTGAACATCCACATGATCACTGTTTCTAAGGGCTCATCAAGATGTTCCAAATATCTGAACCAAATTCCCTGTTCTAGCCCAAAGTCATTTTTATGTCTGAAGCCTACTTTCTTGTTCTAACCTAAAATTTAGATTCCTGTCTAAAATTACTTCTTTGTTCTAGCCAGATATTTAGATTCCTACTTCAAATTACTTCATCATTTTTGCCTAAGATTTAGATTCCTGACTGAAATTACTTCTTTGTTCTACCCTAATGTTGGATTCCTGTCTGAAGCCTACTTTCTTATCCTTCGCCAATATCATATTTCTGACAAGCAGCCCATTTCTTCCTCCTTTGCCCATGCCAGATTCTTGCCAAGCAGCCCCAAAGGCTGTCTGCCTCTCCCCTTTTTATTTCATTAACAAGACTGAGCCTGAGACAAGAATGCCTTCCTTACCTGTCATGAAATACAGTAGTTCGAATGAAAAATGACCTTCTTGCACTCAGGTAGTATTCAAATCCTTAGGCTTCAGTTGGTGGTGCTATTTGAGAAAGTTTAGGTAATGGACCCTTATTGGAGGAAGCACATCACTGGGGGTAGTCTCTGAGAACTTACAGCCTCCCTTTACTTATAAAGAAACTTCCTTCTTCAGGTTTACGTTGGACATGCAAGCTAAGAGCTTGCTGCTCCAAATATTATGGTTTTTCCCTCTGGTCCTATAGCCCAAATAAACTCTTCCATAAGTTACTTTTAGACATGGTATGTTATCACAGAAACAGAAAAAAATGACTAACACAAGAATCAAAACTGCAATGTCATCAAAATATTTGCAGAGAAAACATATATATTCTTGTTCTATGGGGTGAAAAATGAATGTTTTTTGTGGTAATCCTCTTCAGATTTATTTTACTCACTGAATCTTGGTCTCATGTTTTCAAATATAGATAATTTATGGAAAAGGACATAATCAGTAGAGTAAGTTATTTTCAGAAGCAATTCTGCCTGCTCAAGTACAGCTTTTGTGCAAGAACTAACTGAGCAGAGATGGAAAGATTATTATGTGTTGTCAAATTTTGATTGGCCCCAAATTCCTTCCTTTTTTCTTTTTCTTAAAAAATATTTTCACTTTTTATACTGTGTATTTTGATTATATTCTTTTTCCTCTATCTCCTCCTAAACACTTCATACCTCCCCATCCACTCAACTTTATATCCTCTCTTTTAAAAAGAAAAATGAATAACAAAAAACAAAAATCAAAACAGAGAAACTTGAAGGGAATCAATACCAATATCAATGTACACACACACACAAACACACACACAACAATAACAACAACCAAATCATGGGAGTCTTTTTTGTGTTAGTCAACTGCTCCTTAACATGAGACCTACTCTGGGATGTGGTTGAGATACCCAGTGCCACTCCATTGGAGAAAACTAATTTTTTCATTCCTAGCAAATATTAGAGTATGACCTTGTGTTCACTTTCCTTTTTCAATTCTAAAACTTGGACCCATACCCTTGTTGTGCATGCTTTTATAGTTTCTATGAGTTCAGATATGTTTCTTTCCTATTATGTAAGGAAGTTCTGTTTCATTTGAGACATCCACTGCCTTTCTTAAAATCTTTCAACCCCCACTTCCACTAAGATTCCTGAGTCTTGAGGGGAGGATTTTGAAAAAGACATCTCAACAAATGGTGCTGATCAAACCACTAAAGTAACATAACAATAAAATAACACCTAATGACATATTATAATGCCTCATAGTTCACTATATTACTCAACCATTATCAGAAAAACTTATTTTTGCTGTAGATAGTAAATATCAAAAAGATTCACAATTGAACAATATGCAGAGTCAGACACTTTGGATCACTTAGCCTAAAATAAGATGTCTAGACCCTTGGAAGCTTTCAGAGAATTAGCCACCAAAAAAAGCATACATGGGATAGACCAAGGCGACTGGCAAATATGTAGCAGATGTTTAGCTCAGTCTCCATGTGGGCCACCAGCAACTGGAGCAGAGGCTGTCCTTAAAGCTGTTACATACCTGTGGAATCTCTTCCCCAACAGGCCTGCTTTGTCTGGCCTCAGTGAGACAGCATTTATTTAACACTGCAACGATTTGGTGTGCCAGGCTGGGAGGATACCCAGGATGGCCTCACACTCTCTGAAGAGAAAGGGAAAGATTGGGGAGAGAGACACTCTAATGAGCAGACCGAGAAGGGGGTCAGCAATCAGGATATAAATAGACAGATGATAGATAGATAGATAGATAGATAGATAGATAGATAGATAGATAGAAGAATATTATGTAGAGGCCTGCCTACAACCCAATCGTGTGGAGGCATTTTCTTAATTGATATTTTCTCCTCTCAGAAGACTTTAGCTCATGACAAACTTACATAAAACTCTCTAGCATTCTTGTAACATTTCTGCCAGTATTGCACCAATATATATTGCATGCAAACCTGTGTTGTAGGTTTCAGAGTTGGTAGCTAGGTAAGATTGATTTCTTCTTTCCTATGGTGGGATGTACCCTTTAGCAATAAGAACACTACTCAGTAGGTTTGCAGCTCTATTTGGGCATCAGCACAATTGTCTTCATGTTTTATGGCATAACTAAGTTATGCATTCAACAATAAGACCTTACCATAAATAATCACTCAAAATGGTGTAAAGTAGATAAACGCTCCCCACACACACAAAAGAAATATTTTATTTTATAAGTAGATGCTAGCTTTTAAACTTTAAGTGTGTATGTTTCAATTCAAACAACAAAGGTTAGGTAGCTAGTGACCAGGTGGGAGGATAAAATATGCAACAGAAAAGGAAGTACAGTGTTATAAAGAAATAGGAAAACTAGAATAATGGGGTTAAAGGAGTAGGAGGATAGAGAGTCAGGTAAAGGAGAGACTATCCAGAGAGATAACTAAAACTGGTGGCATTTTGAAAAGACATATGGAAACCTATAATATTCTTAAAATTACCTATATGAAAGAAATTTAAATGGAGTCACCATGCAATATGGAAGCACGTGCCCCAAGTATGTCAACAAATAAATTCTTCATTGGCAGGAAGTTGCGGAGTTGTTGTCCAAAAGGGATCTCATAATCCCCCAAATTACAGGCTATAGAAAAGGCTATTAGTTACTCTTTTCATTCTTTTTGGTCTCAGTTGGTCCAAGCATGGACTTCAGTTTGTGTTCCCAACCAGTAGTAACAATCCAATGTCATTCCTTTTTAGTGATATCAGAAACTGGGGTGGGAGCACTTTATTTTCTTTTAGAAGCAAGCTTTTCTAACTACCACACTCCTCCTTTGTGGAGAAAAGTTTAGCAGAACTGGTGAGTAGTGATCTAAGTGTGAATTCTAATTGTAAGCAATAAATCAGTACATTTATTTGCTCATGGAAGCAATGATAGGACAGTCTAAATACTGAATACCTATAATATCTCTGTTAAGCAAAGGATAGGAAGGATACATGGAGAAATAAATCAGGAATATTAAAATAGCTGTCACAAAAGTATTTAAACAAGTTGTCCCATGCTGGTTATTAAATTCACTATCAGGCAGACCTTAAACTTGTGATTCTTCTGACTCAGCATTCCATGTTGTTGAAATAATGACCTATGAAAAGAAGACTAACTGCAGTAACTTTCTAAATTATATATTATACATATTGAATAATATTTTCAGCTCACACTTTATTTTGTATATATCCTCTTCTTTTTTTAATCCCTTGTCAAAAATTTAATTTAAAATTCTCTAAAAATAGCGTTTCATTTTGTTGATTTATGAATTAATTATCATTTCATTGACTGTATACCTATCTTTCCATATTTTAATTTTTTTTTATGAAACTAGATTTATACTTTTCCCTAAATAAATTTGAAGGTATAAAATATATGTACAGTTGCATTCTTTGCATTGAAATATGTAAAATTTTGATTGCCATTCATTTCTAAAAGTTTCTGAAATAATTTTATGGTTTTATTTTTATTCAAAAATTACTTTTGGACAGGGTGATTGTGATGCACACAGAATATCAGAACATGGGAGGCAGAATCAAGCAGATCTCTGAGTCTGAGGCCAACTGGTCTACAAAGTAAATTCCAGAACAGTCAGGGCTACACATTGAAACATTGTCTCAATAAATAAATAAATAAAACAAAAATCAAAGTCAAAAATTACTTTAGAATGTGTTTTAGATTATTTCAAATATTGTAAATTGAAATAAATTTGTTTTAATTTTATATTGTTGCATTGTAATCAAGAAATAGGATGTTATTATTAATCACTTGCTGTGTAGTAAAGGTTTCATTATAACTTAAATTTTGCTTTATCATTTTTAAAATGTTTTCAGTATATCTATCAAGTTCTACCCATATCCTCAAATATACTATTATTGCACAAATAGTTATATGTAATTGTTATTTTTTGTTTATATTGACATATTGAAAATATCAATACATTTGTTAATTTCATCATTTATACATTATTTTTATATTTTTATAGTTAAGCTCAGACATGGTTATGAAGATACATATTCTTATTTTTTATTTTATAATCATACACTTTTGTATTTTAACTGTTATGACATGAGACTCTTATTTTGGCTGTAATTGAGATTATATTTGTTCAAATTTTATTAACATATAGCATTTTCTGTTTTTAATAATTTAACTTTTCTAAGACATTAAACATTATATTTATTTTATATGATTTTATACATTTTATTATGTATATTTGTTCGTGAATATGTGTTCATGACTTCAGGTCCTTACAGGGGCAACACAAGCCTCTTTATAACCATATTTCTAAGTCTATGGAATAGGAAATAGTAATAAAGTTAAATTCACTATTTTCCAAAACTCTTGATTCTAAGATAATTTTCAGTGTCCCTTTGAGTATTTGTTTTTTAATTTTTGAAAATATTTTTCAGTGTGTCTAGGTACAGACATGTATGTGCCTGTGGGTATGTATGGATGCCAAAGACACTGGATCCCCCTACAGATGGAATTATTGGGTTTGTAAACACCTGACATGAGTACTGGAACTGAACTCCAGTTCTCTCCAAAAAGAGTACCTACTTTAAACTACTTAGTTATCTCTACAGCACCATTTTTAATTGTTTTTAAAAATTTAAATAAATCTTTTACTTTATGATGATGACTGATCTTTCACCAGTAGGTGAACTGAAACTAATTAACTTCAATTACTAAAAGGTTGCAAATACAATTTAACACAGGTTGTAAATTGAAGTATGTAAGTGACTCATGAGTCAACTAAGGGCATATGTATTTGAAATATCACAGTAATAATTGTCTTAAAGAAACAATTACATGTCTTTTAAAATAGAGAATGTACAAGAATACAGCAAAACTACAATAGAATCAACAAAAATTTTCACTTATAAACATGCATTATGGTAAAATTATTAATTTTATTGATTTTAGACATACAGCTTACTAATGAAAAATAATCAGTAGGGGCAGAAGGTTTAGGGAACTATACATTTTACGCATCATCTTCTGTCAATCTAAAACTAAATAATAATCAGTAATTGACTAGAGTATTATAAATATCCTCCATTAAAACTGAAACTACAGTTAACTCAAAAATAATTATCTTTCTCTGTTTTTGTTGTTGTTTGCTTAAAAACAAATCAAATAAAATAATTTAATAGCTTTTCATTGATGTGGATTTGCAAGACTGTGCCTTAGAAATGGATTAATAGTACATTAATTTAATTAAATTAGAAATGGAATGTTATTTTTCTTGAGTATGTGCAGACTAATGAATACATGTTCATCTATAAACATAATCTCCAATGGTAATTGTACTAAACTACTCTGAGAATGTTTATCAGTAAAATGTAAAATGTAAAAGTCATTAAAATTATTTTTTAATTATTTATAAATGTAGGTAGTAGTCTAACACAGAATCAATCACTGTTATTGGTTATTTCACCATTTATCATTCCTTAAGTAAAACTCTAGAGTATGGGTCTATCTTTCTCTCACTGGTCCTTGGCCCATGTAGTAAAAGGTGAAGAAGCAGCAAGAAGGGTTCATTTGAAGTAATTGAAATTTTGCTGTATTAAATTGTATTTGCCACCTTTTAAAAATTGAAGTTAATTAATTTCAATTCACATACTGGTGAAAGATCATCATGATAAAGTAAAAGGTTTATTTTAGTTTTTAAAAGTATTTAAAATAGTGCAGTAAAGATGACTTAGCAGTTGGGTCTTGAGTATGGCACAAAGAATGACTGAATATGGGAACTCTCAATCTGCCAGAGAGCACTGGCCTTAAGGCCTCTGAAGTTGATGCCCAGTTGTTGAATAATAGGAAAATGGATTATAGAGCCACAGGAGGAGCAAGTTTTGAGAATGTGTTTAAGATGATTTATGGGTTGTTGGAAAATTTAAGTTGTAATTTTATCAGGTTGAATGGGTTAGTTGATGGAGTTTTTAGCAGTGATGTGTTACATAGTAAAAGACCCAGTTGTCACAGTCTTATTTGGGTTTTGAGAGGTATGAGTGTGACAGTATATAGCTGAAAAAATGGGACATATTCTTGCTTGAAGATTTTTTTGAAAATTTTATTAACAGGAGAAAAAAAGAATCACCATAAAGTTTGATATAGAAGTGGGTTATCCAGGGGAGTAGGTTAACTGCATAAATGGTATCTGAATATACATCAAATTGTTCTTTTAGGTATACTAGGACCAGGAATATGGAATACAGTTCTTTAAGTTAGGGAAATTTATCCATGTCTGTTAAGAATATGATTCAGAGTCAGTGTCTCCTTGGTATATCAAGTAGGCAGCTACTTGCCAACCCCCAAGCTGTAAAAGATGTGTGGGCCTATGGGGATCAAACAAATAAATGGGGAGGGATCCATCTAAAGGCTAATATGGTCCCCAGCAGCCTATCCTTGAAATAGTCCTTATCAACCTCTCCCAGGAGGTTATGGGGCTATTAGAAAATGTGGTGTGGTATCTCAGAAGCCATTGAATGTCTAGGAAGGGTAAAGGTAAAATAATAACATCTTGTTCTTAACCTATAATTTATAAGATACACCCTCTTCCTGTCCTTAGCAGGGTGGATAAAGTTTTGACCTCAATTAATAGTAGAGGTACTCCCGTATTAGTGTATAGAGCAATTCTAGGATTTCCTGAGTTGATATAAACTCTAGCTACTGTAGGGAGGAGTTAAATATAAGGCTCTTGATTGGTTGTTGTGGAAAAATCATAGCAAGTCGTGGAGGTATTTTTAATGTGGTTGTTAATAGAACACAGGGTCTGCTTGGCTCCTGTTGTCAGGGAGTAAGGAGAGGAGAGGTCTTTGTCTCCCTTAAGTGAGTCAAATAGAGGTTGTAATGGGCTGGTTGGTATGGGGAACAAAGGTCTAAGCCAATTGATATTGCCTAAAACGCTTTGAGGGGTATTTATGCTTAATGGTTTGGAAAATCAATGACAAGTTTAGTTTACCAGACTAAGGTTACAGTAATTTCTGTCCCTAGGAACATGATGAGAGGAATGAGTTGCATCTTATTTCTGCAATTGCAAAGCCTCTTTCTGTTAGTGCTCTTATGGCTTGTTGTTTAAGATGCTTTAAGGTTTGTTTTCATCTTGTCTTTTATATTGTTATATGAACAAGGCATCAATGTAATAGTATATATGGAGACCTGGTTTAATAATGGGTTTTAATGTATCGGCTACAGCAAGTTGGTAAATGATAGGGCTGTTAGTCATGCCTCAAATGAGTACTTTCCATTCATATCTATGAGCTGGCCTTGAATTATTGATTTTGAATACTGAGAATGTAAAGTGCTTGCAGTCTTGTTTATGAAGTAGTATTGAAAAGAAGCAATCTTCAAGGTCTAAAAGTAATAAGAAGTATTTACAGGTATGACAGAGGCAAGGGAGGCCATGTTGAGATGAACCCCAAATCTTCATGGTTTTATTAAATGCTCTTAGATACTGAAAGATACTCAAGTTCCTGACCTTCTCTTTAATTATAAAAACTGTGGTATTCCAGCAGCCTCTAGAGGGATGAATGTGTCCCATTCCTAGCTGGGGTTTAAATAATTGTAAAATTGTTCATTTCTCCCTGGTTCATGGGCATTCTTCCACCAAGATAGAATCTTTTATGATTCATTCTAGGTAGAAAGAAAGGTATTAGATGGAGTATTAATTAAATGAAGCCCTTTAGAATTGAGGGTTCTTTTGATCTTGATATTTATAGTAACTTATTTGGAGGCATTTTTCCTTCTTCCTCTTCTCCACTAGGAAGAAAATCATTTAAATCCTTGAAAATATATCTACCCAGCAAATTTGTGGCCATGTCAGCAACCAGGGGTATAATGGTCCTGTTTATTTCATCTGAGTCCTCCTATTGATAAATGTCTTGTGTAATAAATACTTGGGAGAAACAACCTAGTCCTTATCAGTTGAAGGCCTGGTAGGAGACTCTAACATGGAGAAACCTCAACTAGTCTTAGGAAGTTACCCATGCTTGTGTCTATTAATCATTAAAAAATTTTATTGTAAAATTTTATTGAAATTTTAGGGTGAGACTTTTCCAGTATGTTGCTGACCCAGTAGACTTGTTGGCTTTTTTCTTTTACAGGTGGGGCTGTGAGTTGCCTTAGAAGGACTTTAAAGTTGGCAGGGATTTTCTATTTTCATCATATTCATGTTTGTAGTTCTTTTCTCAATGAAAGACTCCTTTTACAAAGGGAACATGTGGATTTGAATTTTAAGGACAATTAAAGCATTTTTTTGGGGGGGGGGCAATCTCCTTTCAAAGAGTCCAATTGCCTTGGAATTAAAATATTTCGACTCTTTCTTCAGAGGCTTGAAGTTATGGTCGTACAGACTTTTTACTTGCTCTTTTAGAGTAACAAGATATAATATGAAGATGGAAAGATCTCCCATGCTCATAGATCAGCAGGATTGACAGAGTTAAAATGGCCATTTACTAAAAGCAGTCTACAGATTCAGTGCAATCCTCATGAAAATTCCAACTCCAATGTTCGTGGAGATAGAACCATTCTCAAATTAATCATGAAAAACAAAAACCCAAGATAGCATAAACTACATCTGAGGAATAGGAATAACCAACCCTGACCTCAAGCTGTGCTACAGAGCAATAGTGATAAAACCCCATGAGATTTTTGCAGAGACAGACATGTAGGTCAATGGAATAGAATTCAAACTTTGATAAAGAAGCCAAAACCACCCAGTGGAAAAAAAGACAGTATTTTCAACAAATGGTGCTGGTTCAAGTGATGATCTGAATGTAAAAGAAGGCAAAGTGATCCATTCTTATCTCTTTGTACAAAGCTCAAGTCCAAGTGTTCAAGGACCTCCACATAAAACAAGATAGACTGAATCTAATAGAATAGAAAGTGGGAAAGAGCCTCTAATACTTACTCACAGGGGGATATTTCCTAAACAGAACACAAATGGCTCAGGCTCTAAGAACAACTAATGACAAATGGGATCTCATAAAATTGAAAGGCTCCTGTAAGGCAAAGGACATTGTCAATAGGACAAAAAGGCAACCTACAGATTGGGAAAAGATCTTTGCCAACCGTATATCCAATAGGGGGCAAATATCCAGTATATACAAAAAAAAAAAAAAAACAACTTCTAGAACTTAAACTCCAGAGAAACAAATAACCCTATTTAAAATGAGGTACAGAGGTATACAAAGAGTTCTCAACTGAAGAATCTCTAATGGCTGAGAAGCCCCTAAAGAAATGTTCAACATCCTTAGTCATCAGGGAAATGCAAATCAAAATAACCCTGAGATTCCACCTCATACCAGTCAGAATGACTAAGATAAAAAAATCAGGTGAGAGCAGATGATGGAGAAGATGTTGAGAAAGAGAAACACTCCCCCATTGGTAGTGAGATTGCAAGCTGGGACAACCACTCTGGGAGTCATTTTGGTGGTTCCTCAGAAAACTGGAAATGGTTCTACCTGAGGACCCAGCTATACCACTCCTGGGCATATACTCAAAAGATGTTCCAATATATAATAAGGATACATGCTCAACTATCTTCATAGCAGCCTTAATGATAAAAGGTAGAAGCTGGAAACAACCCAGATGTCCTTCAGAGTAATGGATATAGAAAATGTGGTACGTTTAAACAATGGAGTACTCAGTTATTAAAAACAATGACTTCTTGAAATTTACAGGCAAATGGGTGGAACTAGAAAATATCATCCCGAGTGAGGTAACTGAGTCGCAAAGCAAACACATGGTATGTACTCACTGATAAGTGGATATTAGGAAAAAAGCTTGAAATATCCATGATACAATTCACAGACCATATGAAGCTCAAGAAGAAGGAAGATCAAAGTGTGAATGTTTCTGTCCTACTTAGAAGAAGGAACAACATAATCAAGGGAGGTAGAAGGAGGAATAGTTTTGGGAGGGAGAGAGAAGGAGAAGGGTAAAAAGGGGGCTAGGTTGGATCAGATATAGGAGCAGGCAGAGAAGAAATGCAGAGGCTCAGGAAATTGTACAGAGGTGTGTAGCAGTATGGGATGGGGAACTGAGAGTAGCCACTAGAAAGTCAGATGCAAGGGAAACAAGAGGTCCCCAGTTCCCAATAGAGATGGCATTAGCCAAAATACACCCCCCAAAAAAGGGAACATAGAACCTGTAGAGACAATATCCAGTGGATAAGCATGCCCCCTTCCCATTAAGGGATGGGGCCACACACCCATCTCAAAAATTTTAACCCAGAATTGTTCCTGTCTAAAGGAAATGCAGGGACAAAGAGTGGAGCAGAGACTGAAGGAAAGGCTATCTAGAGATTCCCCACCTGGGGATCCATTCCATTTCTAGACACCAAACTATTCCATTTCTAGACCCTGTTGTTGATGTCAAAAAGCACTTGCTGACAGAAGCCTCATATAGCTGTCCCCTGAGAGAGTCTGCCAGCACCTGACCAATATAGATGCAGATGCTTGAAGCCAACCTCCTGATTGAGCTTAGGGACACCAATGTAATAGTTTCAGGAATGAGTAAAGGAGTTAATTTGAATTGCAGCTCCATAGGTTGAACAACAATGTCAAGTAACCAGACACCCCAGAGCTCCTAGGGATTAAAGTACCAACAAAAGAGTATACACAGAAGGACCCATGGCTCCAGCTGCATATGTAGTAGAGGATAGCCTTATCTGGCATCAATGGAAGGGGTGGCCCTTGGTCTTGTTGAGGCTTGATGCTCCAGAGTAGCAGGATGACTAAGGTGGTGAGGTGGAAATGAGTGGGTGGGTGGGTAAGTGAGCACCCTCATCTAGGCAAGAGAAGAAGGGTGGGATGGTGGGTTGCAGAGGGGAAACTGGGAATGGAGACATTTAAAATGTAAATAAATAAAATAATCAATTATGAAAGAAAATATCACATCATCTCTGTTGTGGATGCTAAGCCCTGTGTAAGAGATGAGGCCTGGTATGAAGCAGTCCCAATGTCTTGGGTGATAATGATCCATTTTTTTTATGATGTTCAATTTTTAGTTCCTGGTATGCCTGCCCTTCTTCTGGCATCAACCCTTCCCAGATAGGATTGTTTGGCTGCAGGACCTGTTATTTTTCTGTCTATACTGTCTTGTGCCCTTAGTATAAAATCTGGAAGAGTCTCAATTGGTTTTTATTTCAGGAAAGTGTGTGAAGGTGTCAAGTGAGTGAAAAGCCCTGTCTAGGGCCTGTGGACAAGGGAGTTAAATGGTTCTAGGTCTGGAGTGCAGACATTTTCAAAGCAGACCTTTGCAAAGCAATTCAAAGGGAGTAAAGCCTGCTGAATTCCTAAGAAAAGTTAGCATACAGTGGGAACAGATAGATTTAGGAGGTTTAAGGACAGTTGGATCATTTGGTAGACAATCTCATTTCCAGTGTCCAATCTCTCTTCATTTAAAATATTTTGAATTAGTCTGTTTTGTGGTTGCAGTATGGGGTCTTGAAGTTTATCATAGTTCCAATTTATTAATTGAGCAGGGAATGTGGGGTTATTCCTGCTGTGGTCCTATTTGCTGATTCCCTAATGGACCAAATCTCTTTCCAAAGTTTCAATAACGACCTCAATACTAGAGAGACATATGCTGATCTACTTTACCTAGTCCTCTATTTATACAATAGGAAGTCTTATTTAGAGGTGAATGTCACATGCAAGCTAGACGAAATATTGCCAGGAAGGAATATCAAGAGAGCAGGTAGGATATTGTCTTGATACCTGAGATTAATGGGAAAAATCCCTATGGGTAGATAGATGATCTACATCCTTGGGACATAGTGGCTGAGGTGACTGGAGATAATTGTTCTAAGCATCTCTAAATCACAAAGCTGCTCAATGGCTCCTTTTGGGAGATTTTGAAGACTCCCAAACTTGGGAGACCCTTCCTCAAGTCTCAGGAATTCACGACCACCCAAGAATCACAAGAAATCATACCTGGATGCAATCAGCAGAGGTTTATTGGGGAGTTGGCTAACCAAGGTCAAAACTGCTTGTCCACACAGGAACAGAATTTTGACAAAATGCCAGCAAGCTGAGGGCTTTTTTTTTTAATAGGCAACATGATTGGTTCTATTTTCACGTGGTTACACATGATTGGTTGCTTTACAAAGTTTGAACACCAACAGGTTGTAACACTGGAAAGACCAAGGGGGTGGGGTAACCCAGAACAGTGGAACATTTCAGAGGAATCTACCCTAAACGATCATTACCAACTATTTCAGGTAAACTATTTTTCACTTCTTCTGGTTATAGCCCCACCTAGATGGCTTGCATCTTTCTCTGTGGTCAGGAATGTGTCTTCCTGCTTTGGGTTTTTCCCACCCACAGGTGGGCCTACTGCCTGAGGCTTGAAGAATGTAATCCAGCAAGTGTCCTCTGATTCAGGGATAATGTCCTCTACCCAGAATATGCCTAGGGGCAGTGAAGGCCTGAAATCTTATTTTCAGTTTTGCGTTCTGGAACCTGCACTTTTTTTGCCCAGGTCTAAGGGCAAAGAAAAAATCTACATATTTCATAAAATAGTCTTTATAATTTTTCACTCTACAATTTTACTTTGTTTTAATTTAAGTAAGACTCTAAGGGAATGGATTTGAAAATCCTTCTGAAGTGATGTTGAGTTCCCTATTATAAAAAAGAAAGGAAGTGTACTCAATGGTACTCAACATTCCCAGGGCCAGTGGGGGATTGAAAATGCACAAATGAGCACAAGCCTTTCCACAGATTTAAGAGACTAGCAACTGTACTAGCAACTTTTAACTGGATGCTCCATTATCAGGTTTTTATGAACAGTGAAAAAGTTATTGCCTATACTAAGTTGGGCTGTCAGGATTCTAAAAGAGGGTAGACAGACCTTCTGAAAATGTTGAGGAGTTGCCTCAACCATGAGGTTTCAGTTGTCCACAAACTATATCTGGTCCCTTGGTGAAGGTGCAAACCTAGAGAAAAGCAAAGAGAGAAAAAGAGACACAATCTTTAGACAAGTCATTCAGTGGAAAATGTCTTTACCCTTGGAGGAATAATCATAAACTCCACACATTTCAGAGGACCCTGTTCCAGTGTCAGCTGTGGATTTCCCTTTGGCTCTGTGTTATTGGACATTGGCCCATGTGGCAAAGGGAGCAGAAGAAGCAAGCACTGTTCAGACAACCATGAGTATGGCTGAAAGAACTTCAGTTTCAGAAAAAACAGATCATTTCATTGTTTCAGGGGTGTATAAAGGTTCTTTGGGTTATACATAAGAAGGTCTGATTTGTCTTAACACAGTTCCTAATTAACACATGGACTAGAAGTGAGAAGACTCATGTGGTGAATCCTGCTGCACTTTCAGGAAGCTCTGTGCAGGGTCATCCTTCAAATAAGGTCAGGCATCTATGCTCAAAGACATTCTCCAAACAAGGTTAAGCAAAGAAAGGGAAGATCTACTGAGAAAGGGGACCTTAGAATTGGAGAGCTATCCAGATATGAGGGACTACATCCTTAATAGTGTGGTTCTTCAAAACTAGAAATTTCAACTATAGCAAGTTCTCTTAGAATTAGCTTTGAATCTCAAAATTATAATCAGAATTCAATACTACAAATCTATCTTCCATCCAATTGAAATATATGTAATAATTTCTATTTTGTCTTTGGATACCATGCTGTTGTCTCATGCATATTCAATATTTGACAAATGGCATACTATCAGCCCTGAAGAAAATATGACATGACTATAACTTTGCCTTCCTAATTTGGACTGTATGTTTTTCTCCATCATAACGAGGTTGTTGGTATCTAGAATGGTGTTGATAGTGTTAGGAGCTTAGACATAAGATTATGTTCATACAGAGTGCTACCCAGGATCTTTAGGCCAGTAACATTAAAATCATTTCCAGATTCCAGATAAAAAGTGGTCCAAGCAAAGATAATGATTAAACAAAATTTCCTCATATCTTATCTGGAAAATTAGGAAAAGTATATACATTAATCCTGATTTGTTAAAACAAATGTAGAGGCTATTTTATTTATTACATCAAGCTATATCTTCCAATTTTTTTCAATCAAGTCCTTAATTGTCTACAAATGCAGAAATGATACACACAGTTCTAAAGAATTTTACATATATTTGACTAATGCTTTGGAACTAGTTTGATAAGGAATCATAATGAATAAACAGCAAGAATGATATTTTCTTTCATGATGTGTCTAGAGTATGTATCTCTGCCATCACTTATCATACAATGTTTGCAATCATACTTTATATTGCTGTCTAGTTTCATGATTTTCTCTTGTAGAGTGATTTATCTTCTACTGTCATGACTTATAGCCAGTTCAATAGACATCTCTTATGTAAGAGGACTGTGTATAATATTTCTAAGTATCCTCTACTGCTATAAAGTTAAGTGTTACATGCATGGCAGGTCATCAACACTATCAGGTAAATTATGATAGAGGATTTGCTGAGTATACCTGTTCATTTAACTGAGAAGATAATCCTATATGTTTTGATTCAATAATGTATAAGAGTTATTCTCCATTTCTATCAATGCCTAGTAGATTAGACATTTTCTTGATTGATGAATTGATTATGATATTGTTCTTGTTTTAAAACAGAAAATTTAATCTATATATTAACTGATTAAACAAAACTTATTTCTTACTTGCTAAATAAAGAATACTTGAAGCATTACAACTTTTTATATGCAAAAGAAAGCTTGTTTCCTCTAGATCTATCCTCCCACATGTTTCCTAAATTCTCATAAAAATGTATATGCCAAATAAATATGCCAGTCTTTAAAATATAGTCATATACCATTTGAAACATTTCAAACAAAAGAATCAATACAAAAAACCTGTGTATTTTTAAAATTCAAAATCTTTGTAATAGTCAGAAAGGTCTTAGAAATGCAAAGCATTCATAAAATGCTGCACTTCTGCACTTTCATATTGCCAAATAGATATCAAGTAATCAAAACTTTAGTAACTGACAATTTAATAAATGTAGTGATAACAATGAAAATTTTGCTATTACTTATTTATATTTACATTAATTTGTAATCTTTGAATGCACATGAATTTATGTACATATTTATCTCCAATATGGAAATATTTAATGGATATTATACTGAAAATAAATTATCCAAATGTTTTAAAACATTACTGTAGTCATGCTTGTGCCTGACTCTTGCTTGTTTTCCTTTTGAAATGAGCCTATCTCATTTTCCTTTTCTGCCTTTCATGTACGCAAGAAACCTTATCCTCAGAGTTAGCATTAACTTGCTTATTTGTAAATAACTTATAACCATCATGTCTAGTATATATCCCATTAATTTTGCTTTATAGAGCATTGTAACATTACCCAATCAATGATGTGAACAATTGTCCTTCCCAGTTTTACTTATTCAATATACTGTGCGAGTACCCAAACTCTAATATGACACTTAAATATTTATTAACCTGTAATGGTGTTTAAGTTTTCTCATCTTTCATTTTCATCATAATATATCATCCTAATTTTTTTCCAAAAAATCTTTTGATTTTTGTATTTTAAATGTACTTCTTTTTTCCTTGTGACCTAAATATATGTTCCTGTACATATTAATTTCTCTGAAATGCGCAAAAGATCACCTTTCTAATAATTATTTTTAAATAATTGATTAAACCTATATCCTTAGTCTAGATTTTAAGCAACATTTAAGTACTCAAATTGAAATTGCTAATGGGTCAAAAAATTTAAAAACGTATCACCTGAATATGAGCAGCATTTCTCAAATCAAGTTTTAAACTTTTATTAGATTTTTGAAACCACACAAAGATATAGACTCATTATCCTCTATTGCATTTTCCTTTTTCTTATCTGTCTCTGCCTGTCTTCATCTATATAACTATCATCATATGTTTTTCTTCTCTGATGCATCCACACTGATTGCTGTCCATCTCCACTTTTATCCTTTCTCATTAACTCTTCCTCTTCCCCTGTGTCACAGTCTTTTGCACTTTTATTGCATTCTCAAACTCATTGTAGACTTTTGGTCCTTTCATTGTCTCCTCTAAAATTTTGTTCCTATCAATTATCTTCCCTCTGCTATTCATAATGTAACTGGAATGATATTTGTTCTTAAACTTTCATTAAAATTATCTTTCTAATTTTTGTTATGTTTGAAATTATAACATTTCCCCCTTCATTTTCCTCTTTCTTAATCTTCCCATATATTTGTCCCAGCTTTCCTTCAAATTCATGGCCTCTTTTTGCCTTTAGTTTTTATTGTCTCGTCCCAACTTTTCTCTATTGCCTGTAGTCCTTTGTGGAGGATTGAGGCTTCATGGGATTTTCCTGGTCCATGTTGGCATGTCCATTGGTGTCATCTTTGTTCAGCTCACCTTTGGGCAGATATTTTGGCTTTGACTTTGTATCATCACTTTGAGGTACACAGTGTAATTTTTTTCTAGTTCAGTAGTCTCAAAAACTATTGAAATAGTATATAGAATCTGAAAATGCATAGCAGGTATGGGTAATTTTATGATAATTTAAATTTTAAGGAAATATTACTAATATTTGTTTCATAAATGATTAAGAACACATAATTTAAAGGCTGTATAGGTGGCTCAGCAGTTAACACTGCTTTTCCAGAGGACCTGGATTTGGTTTCTATCTACCTCAAGGTAGTTCACGACTATTTGTAACTTCAGTTCCAGGGAATTTGATGTCCTATTCTAGTCTCTTCAGTGACAGCATGTACATGGTGCATATACATTCATCTTGGCAACACGTTTATACACATAAAATATATATAAATTCTTTAAAACAAAAATATTAGAAATTCCCCATCTAATACAACTATCATTGTAACATTCTCTGGATTTAGGGGACTTTAAGCTTGGCTGAAGTTAAAGATAAACATGTAATGCCATATTTCACTTCCAAAATATTCATTTAGTCATGCAAAAATCTCTACTTTATATTTTTATGATCTAAATACTGTTGTATGTTATGTTATTATATGGTCATACTGTTGAGTAAGTTAGGAGAAACATTATGTAAAGAATAAATATATCTTAGAAATACGAAGAAAGGCACTTGCTGTGAGTATCTCCACCTGTATTGGTCAGTTGCTATTAGAACCTCTCAGGGAACAGTCATACCAAGATCCTGTCAGAAAGTACTTCTTGGCATCAGCAGTAGTGTAGATGATTGGTGTCTGCAGATGGGATGTATTCCTGGGTGGGGCATTCTCTGGATGCCCTTTCCTTTAGTCTCTGTTCAATTTTTTGTCCCATTCTTTCCTTTGGATAGGAACATTTCTGGGTTAAACTTTTTGAGACATATGGGTGGCCCCATCTCTCAACTGGGGCCTGTGCCTCTCTATTGGAGATGGTCTCTATAGGCTGTATCTCCACTTAAAATTCTCACAAACTGAATCCAAGAACACAATAAAATGGTCATTCACCATGAACAAGTAGGCTTCATACCAGGGATTCTGGAATGGTTCAATACAAGAAAATCCAACAAAGTAATCTACTATATAAACACTATAAAATCCACTATATAAATGCAAAGAAAAAAAAACCACTTGGTCATCTTAGTAGATGCTGAAAAAGCCTCTGACAAAACACAGCACCCCTTCATGTTAAAAGTATTGGAGATATCAGGAATTTAAAGACTGTACCTAAAGGTAATAAAAGTAATATATGGCAAACCAATAGCCAACATCAAACTAAGTGGAGAGAAACTTGAAGCAATCCTACTAAAACAGGGACAAGTGGTGGCCACGCTCACACTATCTACTCAATATCGTAATCAAAGCTCTAGCAAGAGCAATTAGGCAACAAAAGGAGATCAAAGGGATACAAATTGGAAAGGAGGAAGTCAAAATATCACTATTTGTGGATCATATGATAGCATACATAAGTGACCCCAACAATTCTACTAGAGAACTCCTATAGCTGATAAACAACTTCAGCAAAGTGGCTGGATATAAAATTAACTCAAATAAGTAACCTTCTTCTACTCAAAAAATAAAAGGTCTGCTCAACTTTTGTCCTGTGTTTGTTTTAAACAAGAGAAATTTGGGGTCAAAGTTTTTGTAGGTTGATTCTTGTCCCCATCCCTCCACTATGCATCCTGTGGTTTCTTGAGGTTCCAGTACATATTCACTGATAAGTGGATATTAGCTAAGAAGTACAGAATACCCATGATAAATTCCAAAGTTCCATAGAATGCAAACAAGTAGAAAAGCACAAATGTGGGGTAAGATATGGGTTGGAGAGGAGAATAGGGAGGCAGGATCAGGTATGGTGACAGACAGGATAGAAGCCCAGAGGGCTAAGAGAGTGAATGAAAACATGAAACTGCTTGGGGTGGGAATCAGGGGGAATCTATAAGAATTCCTACAGACCTGGGATGGGGGATGCTCCCAAGACTCAGTGTAGGTGACCATAGCCAAAGTGAAACATTTTCAATCCCAGGCTTGCTACAGTTACTGACTCAGACAAAGTACACTGAGGTAGCTGAGGAGAAGGAAGAGGTCTATCTCAAGGCAAGCTTAGAAAGGTATTCCACTACCCAGAGATAACAGCAAGGATATCTGGTCATGAGAAGACCATGATGGTAAAACTCAAATATTCCTGGGATCCACATTAAGCAATCCCTACCTTCTGTTGCTAAGTAATTCATTGTGCATTTTCAGAATGAATACTTTATCAAATCTCTACCTATTGAATATCTCCCAAATGTGTCACAGGCTATGAATAATGTCATTCAGAACTGATAATTACTTAAATGCAGAAGTATATCACTACATGTGTTCAGTACTTTGGGAGGACAGGTAAGTTTCAGGTGCAGATGCTGTCCAGAACTCATTGAGATATCAGTTTGTTTGGTTCAGGAAATAGTCTCATGTACCATGCTACTGATAGATTTATGTACTTATGAATATAAATATAAGTGAAAACAGTTAGCTAAGTGTCAATAATATATTTAGTTTTCTTCTGTATAAATCAATTATTGATTCTATCCAAGCAAATCAAAATGTGGGCTTGAGTGCTGGGGTGGATAAGTCTCCAACTGCCATCTTCAGACTATTGATGTTTTTAATATGATCAAAGTGCCTGGTTTTCAATATTATTTTTTGATAGTTATAAAATTTGATATTAGAACATATAAGATAAAGGAATGTTAATTTTAAGAATATGGTGAAAATATATAAAATATAAGTATAATAAAAATGAATAACACTGAGGGAAAAATACTTGTTACTATGATATTCAGTCATTATCAAGAAGACAGAGATCCCTTAGTATGTTGTATCATATTTATTACCATGAATCATAGATGCTCTTGTTAAGTATGAGTTTTAGTAATATCTCTTACACTTACAAAAATTGTTTTTTACTTGGCATTTGATGTGTCTATCACCTTACCTTTGACCTGGGGCATTATTTACTTGATTGACTTGATTTTGAACCCCAGAACTGTTATAAACTTGATTATAAGTATGGCAAATTAGACAGCTCATCTCATAGAAAAAGATGTTCATTTTCAACTTACAGCAATTAACTGAGCTGGTACCTCTAACATATGGCACAATCTGGTGTTCACATGTGTTCCCTGATTTGTACATCCTATAGTACATTGCATAAGAAGTCATAATTGAGGAAATTAGCAACATTAAATGAATATACATTGACAGAAGTTCTTCACACACCATTCAAGATATGAACCCACATAAATAGAGAGGTGAATTGGGAACAGAAGTTTAAATGTTTTATGAAAAACATAGAGAATAGATAGATACAAATATATTCAAGCAGAGAGAGTACCATATCCTAAGATAATTCCTGAATGTAAATCATGTTCAGAAGCACTGAATATCAAGGGTCTATTATCAATGTTCTACCATATGTCAGTTGAGTAAAGGTAAAATATTAACCTAATTCTGAAGGAAACCTAGTTCATGACTTCTCTTCTGTCTCCTAAAAAGACATTGATATCACATGAGCCACTTTAAGAAAATAAAATAAAGTTTTTGAAATAATTTTTAGGAATAGTAACTCGTGCTTTTAATCCCAAGATTAGGAGACAGAGATAAATTATATTACCATAAATTTGATGCCACCCAAGGTCATTTCCTGGCTTCTTTGTGCTTCAGCATGAAACTTTGTCTTGAAAAGAAATTTATACTATATATACTATCATACCTTCTTAGTGAAAATATAGATTCAGAATGGCAATGATTTTTTGATAATATTAATCAACAGAATTTTAAAAATCATTTGTATACCGTAACTCAAATTTGGAAGCTACCTTTAACTCACAAATGAGAAGTAACATTTGTAAATACTGTCCTAATTAATTTATGATCATAACTTTAACTTAATTGCTTTTTTAATGTCAATGCTTCTTTATAATTTTAAAAATAATTTTCTTTATTCTTGAGAACTTTATACACATAGACAATTGAATATAACTTTATCCAACATCTATTTCCACCCTCCAACTTAGACATGTTTGTGTATATTCATTCCAAATTTAATTTTTTGTCCCTTTCAGACCAATTTGATATTTAAAAAGTGATGGTGAAACAAAGAAGCATAAAATATGTTGATTACCAGCAAAGCATCATTACATTTGCAATCAGAGAAACAGACATTAAGCTTATCAAGTGAGCTTTTATTTTCTTATATCCTATTTATATTTTATCTGTTTATAAAGAAATTAACTTATTCAAATCCCTTAGCAATTTGAGACTTAAAATATACTTAAGGTTCCCAGGAAGCAAATAAGCTTGTATAGGTAAAAGTTAAAAAATTGCCTTCAGATGTCTACCAGTAAAACATCACTTCTCCATTCACTTTCTGAATTTGAAAGATAGCTTTACATACAACAATAATCATTGTAATTTTAATATTCCTACAACACATTGGTTTGATTTTTGATTATTACCTATTCATTTTGCACATCACCCCCAGGACTGTCTTAACTTTACAGAGGTTCTTTTTAATTAGTTTGCATTAAATCAAACAGCTTGTAGCATGAGCAACTTCCCAAATATTTCCTGCCCCATGACCTACAGATTGAAGTAGAATTTCATGAACTGATTTACTTCAGAGTTCTTTTAGAATTGATGGTGAAGAGGTAATGAATGGAAGTATGACAAGAGAAGGCAAGGATAAGGGTCAGTCTGGAAAAATCAAACCCCAGAGGGACTTAATTTCAAGCAGTTAAACTATTTCACAGCTATTAGTCACCCAGTTGTATCTAGTCAAGAATAAATTAAATACTATAGGTTTGCCAACTCATCAGATGGTAACAGAGAACTCTAGGCCAAAATTTGAGCCTAGTATGCACTAGGCACCTATGTTACATATGCTACAGTCTATGAAGATATTGAACAGCTTCTTTAATGCTGCTTAATGGGAGACCCAGGATTTTTTATGCTTCTTCTCATGTGTGAGGGTGAACCAAGAGTCTAAGTGATCCTTGTTGTAGTACAGTTTCAAGGCATGAACTTGGACCACTAGGTATATAACAGAGACAGCAGAAAAAAACAAACAAGAAGCTGCAGGCCTTGCCATGGTGATAGTGTTGCTGTATGGCAGGGAACATCTCTGTGTTGCCATCTATGAGGTTATCAATGGAAAAGAACCCCATGTTGATCATGGAGAGCAATAAGTAGCTAATGTTATTTTGAGGGAAAGAGAAAAGGCCCAATGCTCAACAAATATTGATATTCCCATTGATAGAGCATAGCCAACTGATCATGTGACAAGAACCTCAGCCATCCCATGCTCCTCTTGGCAACCAACAACAGCCATATGAGCAGATACATGTAAATGAGCTTCTTGATTTCATACTTGAGTGTCACACCCTATAACTCGTCTGATAGTCATGGGAACATGCTCAATGTTCAGAAAGTTTATGGCTGCTTGTTGGCCTGTACAAGATGCCATATGGTATAACCAAGCCCCAAGCTACTAAGTCAAGGTAAAGAGTTTGCCATCTGCTACTAGGAAGTAGTAGAAGGAACTTGGTGAATACAAGTGTCCTGGAAAGATATAATATGATCATTATCTCTTCCTAGATTTTTGTTTGTTTGTTGGGTTGGTTGGTTGGTTTGGTTTAGGTTTTTATTTCATGAAGTTTCTATATTCTGAACTCCTGTGCCACGTCATGCTGTACTACTAAAAGGTCTGAAAAGCCTGGTCTATGTACTGAAACTTCTAAAACTATGAAAATAAATGTTTTTCCCTTTATAAATTATTTCTGGTATTTGGCCATAATGACACAAAGCTCACTAACATATCTCAGCAGTTATAATCAGTTGAAAGAGTCCTTCAACTACTTTTCAGAATATACTTCTGAATAATTTTATAAATTATTTACATACAGAAAGAAAAGTTTTAAATAAACAAAAAACTATGGTGCCTATTCTTCAGTGTCAATTAGACTACATATAAGTGGAATTAACTGAAATTCAAAAATAGAGGGCACAGCTATAAGTAATTGCTATTCAATTTGAAGTAGGAAGATCTACTTCTAATCTGTATCTTTGAGGTAAGAAGACACCATTAATCCAGATATTTTAAGCTGAGATAGGATACACCTTTAATTCAGATCTTGAGGCAGGAAGACATATTTTTAATCTAAGACAGAGCTTCTGATAGAAGCCTATATAAGGACATGGAGGAAGTAAGGTGTTTTTGTTTTTGTTTTTGTTTTGTTTTGTTTGTTTTTTGGTTTGTTTTGTTTGCCTGCTTGCCCATGCCCTGCTAGCAATTCCATTCATTCACTGGCATTGAAGCCTATTTCTTCAGGGCTCAAGTGTGTATGAAAGACAAGCTGTAGCATCCAACTTTGTAAACAGAGCAACTATTGAATTCTTTGACTTTCTGTTCATAGACAATCATTGTTGGACTAGCCAGACTGCAGCCTGTAAATCATTCTAATAAATCTCCTTTCTATATCTACAGAGTTTTGTTCTTTCATTCTTTAAAGAACCATAATAAAAAAAACTCAGGTTTAACATCAAAAATTTGATTTTGTAAATTATTAGAAACATTTCTTAAAGTATCACATATTTGCTAAACACTAAATTCTATTTGTCACGTAACTTTCTCAGAATATTTTTTAAAGAACCAATTCACCTGTTCATACAAATGTACAGTGATAGTTCTTGGACAACATTAATCAATAGCATTTGCTTAAAATACATTTGTTATGCATGAGGAGTTATGATTATGAATTTATGTAAACTGCCTTTGGCTAATAAACAAGGAGAATTAATATATAAATGTAGTAAGTGTCAACTGGATCAATGATAACTAATTTGTATAGATTTAAATTAAACCTATCTACCTCAGGCAATCATTGATTTTTTTAATAACTGTGTTAGAACATATTCTTGAGCAATTACAACTCAATTGCTATCAAATAGCCTAGATTGTGAAACAAATTTTTAAAATTACATGCTTGAGCATTTAGAGAAATTAAAATCTTGTTTAATATACTTTCTGTTCAGGAAGAAATATCATATAACTGTGGCTGCAACTGTCTAAACTTCACAAGAAAATAACAAAGGTCAAATTTATAGCCTGGGTGAAGAATGCAAAATAATATAAATTGTTGAGGTAATCTGTTAATCCACTAAGTAAGAACTGAGTTGTTCAAATCCTACTCCTTAGGAACAAAGGGAAACTATTTTTGCGAAGGGCAGACTGTACAGAACTAGGATAAATACTGAGGACATTAATACAGTGAACATTTTCCTTTCAGGAAAGAAATTCTGTCAATCAAGAGATACCACAAATATCTAACACAAATTAGTGTATAGGGGTTATAGAGATGACTCAGCAGTCAAGAGCATTAGCTAATCTTCCAGAGGACCAGTGTTCTAGTCTGAACACCTATGTAGATGGCTCACAGCTGTCTACAACTACAGCCCTAGGGTATCTGATGCTCAATTCTGAAGTACATGTACACCAGTCATACACGTGGTATACAAATGTGTGTGTGTGGGGGGGTGGCAAACCATTCCTAACTAACATAAAATAAAAATTAATATATCAACCTAGTTCTGTGTCTGACATATAAGGAGATTCCATGGTTTTATTCTGCCTTAACATGGGAAAGGGTGTAAGAAACCATGAATCAGATATTCTTAGATACATTAGAAAAATGTAACAAGATACATAACTCAGGAGTAAATCAAACCTTCAATGTGTGACAGAAATTATAAATCACAATGATGTGGAACTGACTACAAATATGCAAGTCTATGTAGATATTCACACTCATCCCAGCATAGTGGCACTTGACATTAACCTCAGTACTTAGGAAATAGAGGCAGGCAGATTTCTGTACATTTGAGGGCAGCTTAGTCTACATCATTATCTAGATCATTATTCAAGACACCAAGAATGCATAGTGATACCTTGTCTTACTAAAACAAACAAACCATTCTATATAATATTATGTAACTTATTCACAACAACAAGAGAGAAACATTAAAGGATCATAATTATAGATGCAAAAAAAGAAACAAACCCCCATTGATACCAATGAAATTTAGCATCATAGAAATATTGGGAGTATTGTAAGCATAATAAAGATCATGAAATAAAATATCCCTATAGTTAACATAATATTCGATAAGTTAAAAAATGACAAAGATATTTACATTTAACTTTGTTTTTTTTTTTTTTTTTTGAGTGTTGTGTTGGATAAAAACATATCACCTGAAATCACAGGTGTGACAGAGAAAACACTGATAAAATGAATTGCATAATTATGAAATTAGAAAGTGATTAAAAACTAGGATAGGGTCTTAGCTATAAGAATTAGATTATATTCAAGTGCAAACACATACACACACAGGCACACACACATGCCACAAAAAAGAGAAGAATCAACAAATACTGCTCATTCATAACACTCAATATCAGTGGTCTAAATTCTCCAATAAAAAGACAAAAACTAACAGAATATATACAAAAACAGAATCGATCCATCCTTCTGTTGCATTTAAAAAGGACACTTTAACATCAAGGATACATATCACCTCAGGGTAATAAGTTGGAAAAAGGTATTCTTACTAAATAAGCCAGTGTAGCTAATTCAATATCTGACAAAATGGACATCAAAACAAAACTAATAAAAAGAGGTAAGGAAGGACACTGAATACATATCAAAGGCAAATTCACCAAGATGATATTTGAATTCTTAACATCTACTCACCAAACACAAGGGTGCACAATTCATAAAAGAAATATTAATATACTTTAAATCATACAATGATAGTTGTTGACTTCAATACCTCACTATTACCAATAGAGAGGCATCTAGACAAAAATTAAACAGAAACATAGTGGAGTGAACGTATTTCATAAACCAGATAAACCTAATAGATATTTACAGAACATTTCCTCCAAAAAAAGAGAATATTCCTTTCTCTCAACACCCCATGGAATTTTCTCCAAAATTTGTCATATACTCAGATGCAAACCAAGTCTCAACAGATGCAAAACAAATGAACAAAATTTAAAATAACACTCTGCATCCTACCAGAACACCATGGATTAAAGTGGATAAAAAAATAAAGAAACAGCTGAAAGCTGAAAAACATATAGAAACTGAAAAACTCTCTACTGAATGAATGAAGAGTGGATCAAGACAGAAATAAATAAACCAATGAAAAACTTTCTGGATTTAAAGAAAAAGTAATAAAGAGCATACTTAATCTTATGGGACACAGTTAATGCAATTGTAAGAGAAAAGTTCATAGCATAAAGTGCCTAACTAAACAATTGGAGAGATTTCATACTAGTAACTTAGAAGCACACCTGAAAAATCTAGATTCTAGAAGAAAGGAAGGCACTACACCCAACATGTGTAGACAGCAAGAAAGAATCAAACATGCGATTGAAATCAGTAAGATACAAAAAAAATCAATCAAATAAATATAAAGAAGTAATGCAACAGATATGGTTCATTGAAAAAAAATAATAACTGACAGTCTTTTAGTCAAATTAACTTAAATGTGACAAGTGAAGATACAAATTAACAAAATTACAAATGAAAAGAGAAATCAAGTAAATTCAGAAAGGTGTAAAGACATACTTTAAATACTTGTATGTCACCAGATTGGAAACTATACAAAAATTGATAATGTTGATATATATTACCTTCCAAAGTTAAGTTAAGATCAGAAGGGCAATTTATATCTTCTATTGAAATAGAAGTGACAATTAAAATTCTATGAAACAAACAAAAATCCCAGAGTCAAGTTGTTTTATCAAAGAATTACACCAGACATTCAAAAAAAAAGTTAAACCCAATATACTTCAAAAATTCCACAAAATAGAAATAGAGGGAACATTGGCAAATTCATTTCATGAGGCCATAGTCATCCTAATATCTTAATCATATAAAGACCCAACAAAGAAGGAAACTTAAGGTTCTATTTTCCTTATGAGCATAGTTACAAATATTCTCAATAAAATGCTTGCTATACAAATCTAAGACACACTAAAAGATTATCTAGTATGATCAAATAGGCTTAATCTCAAAGATCAGGGTATGGTTTAACATATGTAAATTGAAAAATGTAATCCACCACAAAAAAACCCTGAAAGGCAAAAACATGATCATCTCATTAGATGCATAAAAGTCCTTTGACAAAATCCAACACTCCTTTATAATAAAAGTCCTGGAAAGATTAGGGATACAAGGCACTTACCTAAACATATTGAAAGTAATTTACAGAAAGCCTATAGTCAACCTCAAATGTTAAATGGAGAGAAAGTCAAAGTTCTTTCATTAAAATCAGGAACAAGGCCAACTTGTCCACTTTTTCCTTATATATTCAATATAGTACTTGAAGTCTTAGGTAGAGAGATTAAACAACTGAAGAAAATCAAGCACATACAAATTTGAATGGAAGAAATCACTATTTTTTTGCAGGGCCAAAAATAGCTCTAAAATTCCACCAGGGAACTTCTCCAGCTGACAAGCACATTCTACAAAGTAAGTTGTTAAAATTATTTACAAAGTCAGTAGCTTTCCTATGTATAAAAAATAGATGGAAAAATTAGGGAAACAACACATTTTACAACAACTTCAAATAATATAAAATATCTTGAGGTATCTCTAATTAAGCATGTGAAAGACATGTAGAATAAAAAAATCAAATCATTTATGAAACAAATTGAAGATAGCAAAAGTTGGGAAGATCTTTGTTTCTCATGGATTGGTAGGATTAATATAGTAAAAAAAAAAAAAAATCCCATCCTACCAAATGCATTTACAGATTGAATTCAATTCTTATCAAAATTCCAACATAATTCTTCACAGATCTTAAAAGGACATTTTTAAGCTATGAAGATTAGTACAAAATGCCTAAGTGTCTTAGTTCGGAGGAAGAGACACCAGAGCCACTGCAACTTTTATAAAAGAAGAACATTTCATTGGGGATGACTTACAGTTTCAGAACATTAGTCCATTATCATCATGTCCAGAACCATGGTGCTGTACAGGCACACATGGTGCTGGGGGAGCCAAAAGCTCTATAGCATGATTGGAAGGCAGCCAGGAGGAGACTCTCTCTGCAGGCAGCCAGGTGGAAGCCTTCTTCTACACTTGATGGAGCTTGAACACTTAGAGACCTCAAAGCCCTCCTACCCAATGACACATTTTCTCCAACAAGGACACAGTTACTCCAACAAGGCCACACCTCATAATAATGGCACTTCCCATAGATCACACTTATTAAAACCACCACACCAAATTAGCTAAACAATCCTGAATAAAAAAATTGACAGATGTAACCCCCCTACATAAACAAACACACACACACCTCAGATTGTTCTACAGATTTATAGTAATAAACTGAGCATGGTATTGGCATAAAAACAGACATATTGATTAATGGAATAAAAATAAAGTCCCAGACAAAGTTCCACATACCTATGGATACCTGATTTTTAACTTGAAATGCCAAAAATAAAGATGGAAAATAAGACAACAATTACACCAAATTGTGCTGGTCAAATTTCATGTCTATGTGTAAATGAACCCAAATAGATCCACAGTTATCAATGTAGAAAACTCAATGTAAATAAGTCAAATACCTCAAATAAAACTAGATACATTAAGCCTGGTAGAAGAGAAATTGCAAAATAGCTTTGAGCTCATTGGCATATGAGAAGACTTTTTGAATTAAATAAAATACTATTAGCACAGGCACTAGGATCCACAGTTAATAAATGAGACCTGATGAAATCAAAAAGCAAAGGACATCACCATTCAGACAAAGCATCAGCCAATAGAAAAAGAAACTTTGTTTACAAAGTAAACATCTGATAGAAGGCTAATATTTAAAATACAAAAAGACCTAAAAAATCTAGATATAAAGCACATAAATAACCTCTTGCTCTTGGGATCCTTTTCTTCCTCCTGGGTTACTTCATCCAGCTCTGATTTGAAGGTTTGTGCCTTGTCTCATTGAAACTTGTTATTCCTTGTTTAGTTGATATCCCTGGGAGGCCCACTCTTTTATAAAAGAAAATAGAGGAGAAAAATTGGGAGGATTGGGAGGAGTGAAGGGAGGGGGAACTTTATTCTAAATTTGTGAGAGAATAATAAATTTTAAAAAAGAAAATGAAATATTTAACATTAAACATCAGAGAAACACAAATTAAAAGTTATTTGAGATTCCATCTAACAGCATTCAGAATAAAAAAGATAAAATAAAACAAATAATATTTCATGCTGGTGAGGATGTGGAGTGTGGGAGTACTCACTCATTGCTTGCTATAGTGCAAACTTGTACAGCCACCATAGAAATCAGTGTGGCATTTCCTCAGAAAGATTAGAATTGATCACCTACAAGATCCAGCTGTATTACTTTTGGGCATATACCCAAAGAATGCTTCATCATACTACAGATACACTTTCTGAATCATGTTCATTGCTGCTCTATACATAATAAGCCAAAAATTTGAAACAAAAAACCTAGATGTCTATCAACAGATGAATAAATTAAGAGAATATGATAGATTTATACAAGATAATATTACCCTGCTATTTAAAAGAATGAAATTATGTGATTCTCAGGTATATGGATGGAACTAGAAAAATAATCATCCAGAATGAGACAATGAAGACCCAGAAAGTCAAATATGTTATACATACACTTATATGTGAATGTTAGCTATTAAATCAATGGGGACTAAGTTACAATCTATACAACCACAGAGCTTAGGTAAGAGTATGAGACCAGGGGACAGAGATATATGTCCCATGAAAGGGGGCATAGAATAGCTATGTATTGACAAGTGAGGGATGGAAGTGGGAGTTAGACTAAAAGGATCAAATAGAGAGAGACAATGGAGAGGGTCAAGAAGGAGAAAAATAACAGGGACAGACAGCTGAAGTTAAGTGTCATATGAGGGTCATATAGGAACTTAACACAGTAGAAGCTTCCTACTGTAATTGAAGCAACATTTATAAAAGAAAGCATTTAATTGAGGATTTACTTGCAGTTTCATAGGCTTAGTCCATTATCATCATAGAGGGAAGTATGGTGGCACAGGAAGAAATGGTGCTAGAGAAGTAGCTGAGAGCTATATCTTGATCCACTCTCTGAAAGAGTGATTCTAGAGTTGCCATGGGCTGTTGAAATATGAAAGTCCATCTCAAGTGACACCCATCTTCCAAAAAGGTCACACCTCCTAATATATTCAAATAGTGGCACTCGCTGATGTCTGAGCATTCAAATCAGTGGGCCTATCTGATCCATTCTTATTCAAACCACTCTAAGTCCAACTGAACATCTCTCATAAGCAAATAAAGCATCAAGTTGTTGGCAATTGGGCCTCCATGGGAACCACCAAACAACCCAGGCTGTTGCAATGACTACTGGCTGCCCTCCACAATCTGGGAAGACTTTATTGCAGAAGACAACACCTACATAACTCATTGAACACAGAGAAGATAAGCTGGTGCTTGCATGGACCCTTTAATCCAACTTGTTATTGTTTTTGCTACTGGAAGGTAAACTCTGCATAATATCAAAGGAGAAACGTAACACAAGGCAAAGGAGAAGCACAAACACCAAACCAGCTATAAACCTTTTGAGATATATATCTCACAAGGCTTGTGGCAGGAAAAAATGTTTGTGGGAGTAAACAACCACGAGCTGATTAGATTTAAGGCCCAGTCTAAAAGAATGAGCCGATGTGCAACACTACTTGGATGACTAAAAACCTTAGACTGCATAGTGCTGTTATCTAGGGTAAACCATATACTAATGTTTTACAAAGAAATGTAGCAATAAAATGACACCTAATGGCATTCTGCTAAACTCAGAGATAAGTGCCTTGCTCAACAATCTCATCAAAGAAGTTTCCTTCTGTAGCAGATGTAAACAAATACAGAGACCAACAGGCAAATAACATGCAGACAATAAGAGACCTTGGAACACTAGTCCTAAACAGAATGTTTTCATCAAAGTCCTTCCTATAGGCTCAGAAAGCCACCAGCACCCCACCTAAAAGAGGAGGCAGAAAAACTCTAGGAGGCAGAGCAGATGCAGGACACAAAGGAACTAAGGGCTTATAAAAACAGCAGTATGGGTATACATATGAACTCATAGAGACTGAGGCTGTATTGACAGGACATGCTTGGTTGTAAACTAGATTGGTTCCTAGAGCTGAGAGAAGAAGGGAACACATTCCCCTATCTCTAACCCAGAAACTATCTCCAATTGATATGCACTTGAAAAATGAAAATTTAGTTTTCTTCAAGGGACTCTCAAAACAAACTTGTCTTAAAGATAGGATGCATGCCCAGCAGTAGATGAGCAACAAAAAAATGAACTTAATGGCATCTTTAGAGCTTCCGTGTGTCAAATCAGGACTTTAAAAAATGTTTATAATTTTATATTTATGTATTTTATGGGATTCCTATGTGTGTGAACAAGTATGTCTGTGAGTATATGCAGTTTTTGTGACTTTTCTTTGGTAATTTTTCTTTTCTTTGTTTATTTTTGTCCTATTTTCTTTTGTTTATTTGTGTTTTATTTTGTTGTATTTTATTTTATTATCTCTTAGGTATCATTATTTTCAAATGAAAGACATAAATGGGATAAGATGGGATGGGATGTGGAGAGGAACTGAAAGTAGAAAGAGGGAAAACTATAATTCAAATACAGTTTATGAAAAATAATCTATTTTCAAGGGTGTAAGCTAGAGGACATAAGGTAAATATCAGTGTAGCATATTTGAAAACTGATGTGATATTATAAGATCATAGAACATAAATTAAATTTTCAGTGAGTGACTTTAGCCATAGAGAATTAATTATGAAAAAAAAATATCCAGAATTCAATAAAACAAGAAAAAAAGATGGGAAAATATATAAGATAAGGTACTTAGTGTTCCAGTAAAAATATATAACTTTAATTTGTTTAGCCCTGTTACTTTGTATTATGCAGAGATTAATTTTTAAATTAGTGTTCAATAAAGCACTTGTGAAAGACACAGATATGAATTAAGGTATCCATATACAGAATGCTCCATTCCTCCCACTCTCCATATATCTATTTATTAATTTATCACAGACACAAATAAAAATCAGTGACCATCTATAGTATGCACAATCCCTAAATAAACTGTGATATATACCTTTAAGGATTACTAAAGGGCAAGGTAACTAAACAAATCTATGTGTCATGTTATAACTGATAAGAAACTTGTCAGCATAGTACTGAACAAAAGATTATGCATATGCTGATAAAAACAAATTGCTATTTTTTCACAGTTCAAACCAAACCAGACTACATATACACAACATTATGAAGTTAAGTAAATATATCAATCCCTTCTCTGGATGAATCATTCAGTTCCATCCATCACTACAGACTGAACCTCCTTCCAATAATTTGAATTGGATAAAGAACATCAATCTGTTGTTCCAAATGCCTATCTAAATCGTCTTGTATATTTAACACATTAGTAATACTTTTTGCTAAATGATTTACAAAAGTAGCTGTCTTAACTTCTTGTGTCAAAGCAATTGCAGAAGCAGTGGTGCTAGCAATTAATGTAATTGAAACTGTTATACCAGCAATAATCAAGCCTACTACCCTCTTGCTTCTGCTTAAAGCCTGACTCATTTCTTCCCAGTCTAGCAAGTTTTTTTTTTTTGTTTTTTTTTTTTCTTTCAGAATACCAAGGTTCTGTGACATTCAGGGCAATAAAACAAAAGCTGGTTGATGGAACTTTTAACTAATTGTATGTGTTGAAATTATTTTATTTTGAAATCAGGAAAATGTATAAATAATTGTCAGTACAGAGTTTAAGCTTGAATGATAAAAGTTAATATAGGTTCACAATAAGATTCATGGTGATTTATAAAAGTATTGGGTCCGAGCTTCTGTACATCTGTTATTTTCAAATGGCTGTCTGAAGTTCTTATCTTCCAGTAAAATAGATAGATAGTAACTGTCTTCTTACTCTTCACTTACTTCATTTAGTTTTAATCTATTTTCTACATATGAAATAAATGAAAATGTGTTTATTTTACCTCACAATTTAAATATATATTAAATCTCTGTTGTAGGTAAACTAGTGATAGCACAACTAAACATTCAATCAATTTAATATTATTGGAACAACCATGCTGCAATTCAGTATGATTAAGAATTGGAGGGTACTGGGTTACCACATTGAGGATGACATTTTCTAGTTCCATCCATTTGCCTGCAATTTTAATGATGTCCTTCTTTTTAATAACTGAGTAATATATATTTCATTATATAAATGAACTACATTTTCTTTATATATTCTTCAGTTGAAGGCTATCTGGATTGTTTCCATCTTCTGGCTATTACAAAAAAAAAGCTACTGTAAACATAGTTGAGCAAGTATCCTTGCAGTATGGTGGGGAGTCTTTTGAATATATGCCCAAGAGTAGTATAGCTTGGTCTTGAAGTAGAACTATTTCCAATTATCTAAGAAACCAACAAATTGATTTTAGAGTGGTTGTGCAAGTTTGAATTCCCACCAGCAATGGAAGAGTGTTCCCATTGCTACACATTCACTCCAGTTGTCAGTTGAGTTTTTGATCTTTCTGAATGAGGAAAGTTGGAATTTCAGAGTTGTTTTGATTTGCATTTTCCTGACAAATAAGGGTGCTTGCATGCTTCTCAGTCATTAGAGTCCTCTGTTGAGAATTCTGTGTTCAGCTCTGTATACCATTTTTCAATTGGGTTATTGGTTTGTTGACATTGTATATATTCACTTATATATGGATATTAGCCATAAAGAACATCGACTCTACTATCCACAGACCCAAAGAACCAAAATAACAAGAAGTGTACAGGGGAAGATGCTTGAATCTCACTCAGAAGAGGAACTAATATGGGGGGTGGGGATCAGGTATAGAGAGTACCTGGCGGAGAGGGCTAGGAGAGTAAATGAAAATCAGCATGGAGCTGGGGGACCTTTAGGATATGCCATAAACCTGATAGGGAAGGCTCTAGAGAGCCCATAAGAGTGACTCTAGCTGGTCGATTTAGCAGTAGGGGATATACAGCCTGATGTGGCCACCTCCTATATAGCCAGACAGGACCCCCAGTAAAGGGATATAAACAGCAACCCACAAAACCTTCGACTGAAAACTTGCTTATAAGAATTTCGGGGACAAAAATGGAGATGAGATTGAGGAAATGGCCAACAAATGTCTGGCCAAATTTCAGACCCATCCAATTGCCAATAGCAAGTCCCTGGTTCTATTAATGGTATTCTGTTATGTTTGCACACAGGAGTCTAGCATAACTATCATCTGAGAGGCTCCAGAAAACACACTCAGATCTACCTCTCATAGACCAACTAGATTCCATTTAGATATGTATACCTGCTAATTAATAGCTTAGGTTCCTACCTGTCACCTATTCCAGAGTATAGGATTTCTCTCCTGTTCCCTGTGATTAGGACCTCCCTCACCCCAACCACCAAGACCTAATGGTTTCAAATGTACACTTATTTTTTTTTCTCCAAAACATACTTTACTTTATTCTCTACCTCTAATACATGTGTATGTATTTCAGCATCTTGCCAAGTCTAGGTGATTACTCAAAATCTACATCCAGGACAGCTCCAGACAAGCAACCCACAGATGCCCCAATCTACTCTTACAGACACAGACACTTCTACTGGATCTGCTCCTTTCTACTTAAGACTGGACCAACATCCCCATACATATCTTCTTAGGTTTCCCAGAGACATACCACCAAAAAGTCAGCAGGAATTAGCTAAAGATCATGATGATCTTATTACCACTTCATTATCACCTCTTTGTAGTTCTTTTCTCTAATTAAACCAAACTGGAAGAATATTAGCACTCTTTCTATGCTCTGCTCTATAGTTACCTGGCAATAACCAGGTATGCCTGGGTTATTATAAAAGAGGCTTCAATCTCTTACTTTTTTACTCTCTGCCCCTTCTCTCCCTGCCTTTCTCCCCCTCTTTCCATCCCTCAGACCCTCTCTCTCCACAGGTTTCTGGCCAGACTTGCCTCTTCTCTTCTCTTCTCTTCTCTTCTCTTCTCTTCTCTTCTCTTCTCTCCTCTCCTCTCCTCTCCTCTCCTCTCCTCTCCTCTCCTCTCCTCTCCTCTCCTCTCCTCTCCCCTCCCCTCCCCTCCCCTCCCCTCCCCTCCCCTCCCCTCCCCTTCTCTTCTCTTCTTCTCTCCTCTCTTCTTTTCTCTCCTCTTTCTTCCCCCCTCTGTGTCTTCCTCTATACTCTCTTCTCAACTCCCCTTCCCATACCCTAAATAAACTCTATTCTATACTATACCTGTCTTGTGGCTGGTACTTCAGGGTGAAGGGATGCCTCAGTATGGGCCCACAGAGGGACCCCATCCCACCTCACCATACTTTGCTTTATTAAACATATTCTTGGCTCATTTTTCTTATAAACCACAACAACTATACTTTAAGACTTTAAAATCTAGTCATTAGGCCTGTTCTTAAGAATTCATTTCATTTGATCATCCCAATGAAATATTATGCCTAACACATTTTTCATATAATCCATAATTTTTCATAATATGAATTGCATCTTGATTACTAAAGAGCAATATTTTTTCTAATACCACTTTAATTTTTTAAATTAACATGTGTTAGTTAGCACATTCTGAATTTTAAAATGCTTGCTATGAGCTAAGCCTTAATTTGAATTTTATATAATATCCTTTTCCTATCCTTATCCCACATTTAAAATTTATTACCTTTAAACTTAAATTTTCAGTTTGAAGTTGACTTAGAATTATAATTTGCGTTTTTTCTTGATTTTGAGCTTATTAATCTGAATTTCACAAAAATCAAAAGAATTACAAATTTCACTGCAAAAATCAGCAGTTAATGTTTTAAATATATACTTTTTGTGAAAAGCTATACAACTCAGGTTTGTGTTTAGATATTGCTCATGAATCTGTAGTTTGTAGCTAGATTATGTTGAAAGAGAAGACAACACCACCAAGTCTCTCATATGGGTGAGTTCCATGTCTGCCGAATTGTTCATTCTGTATCAGCCTAAGTACACTATCACCAGATTCCCTAGCAACTTGAGTTGATATTACCAACTATTTTTAAATAATTTGTTTATAATTTTATGTCAGTTGGTGTTATTCCTGTATGTGTGTCTGTGTAAGAGTGGTGGACCTCCCGAAGCTCGAGTTACAGGCAGTTGTGCGCTGTAGCATGGGTGCTGGGAATTCAACCATGGTCCTCTTAATGAACAATCAGATGCTCTTAACCACTGAACCTTCTCTACATAACCATTATAGTATTTTATATGACTATGATACACAGCAATTCACATTTCAAACATGTTTCCTTGGACCAGTAATTTACAAAAGAAAGAAAGAAAGAAAGAAAGAAAGAAAGAAAGAAAGAAAGAAAGAAAGAAAGAAGCATTAAACTGAGGCATAGAATTCAGTATTGCTTAAGTCAAAGAGGCTCAGTATACGTTTTCTACACAAGAATCTGTGTTGTATAGACTCAAATTCCAGTGGCTATTCACAAACAAACAAACAACATGTTTTCACTGCTACATCAAACCATGGTCAATCAAAATACAAAGCTGTGCAGCTATGTAGCATAGTCTCAAAGCCTATATGCATAAAACACTCCCACACCTATAGTTCAAAGAATGTATGGAAGAAGGGAGAAAAAAATTTCTAAAGCCAGTGGACCAGGGTGTTTGCTATGAGATTATGCCTCCTCATAGTATCAGAAGCTACACCAACAAAGTCTCACCAGCATGATTGCCTAAATATGAGCTGAACAAGGATGAAACCAATAAAGTTGCCCATATGAAAGGAAAAAAGGTCACAAGACCTCAAGACAACACAAAGAGCTAGAGGTTGTAAATGTAACTTTTATTCTCCTGGTAAAACTGGCTGCTCTAGCTGGAATACAGACAAACCCTTAGTATATAACTTAATTTGTAGAAGGAAGTAGTCATGTTGGATATTGAGGTACAATTCAGGGGTGGGCAAAGTAATAAAATAGTGAAATTTCTCTCAGTTGCTTACTGTTGAATGAGCTCACCCTTTCTACTTCTTTCTCAACTCTGAATGTTTCAACTCAGCTATTCTGGCCCAAACTTACCTCTAAGCTGACTTATTCAATCTGACTTTTTTCTATTGGCTTCTCACTGACTTGCTTTTCTTAGCCTCAAACTAAAAATGGCAACTTCTTATCATCTGGCTCCTTCTTTCTTTATTGAATATATATTTACATTTCAAATTTTATCACCTTACCCCATTTTCTCCACCCACTCAGGAACCCCCTATCCCATCCTTCCTCCTCCTGCTTCTAAGAGGATGTGCCCCCACCTACCTATCCACTCCTACCTCCCCACCCTCGAATTCCCCCTCCACTAGGTATCCAGCATTCATGAAACCAAGGATCTCCTTTCCCACCTATGCCATTACATATACAGCTGGAGCCATGGGTCCCTCCCTATGTGCTCCCAGGCTGGTGGTTTAGACCCTGAGACACTCTGGTTGGTTGGTATTGTTGCTCTCCTCATGGGGCCTTCTTATTTTTTGACTCAATTGGGTCTGTTGACCTGCACTGAACTGCATAAACTCATGAATGAACCCTAATCCTAACACTAACTTCACTAAACTGTACTCATTGTAGTCAGTCCCAACTGACAGAACAAACTGAATGGAACTGAAAAGAAATCTACTCCATGCAACAGAATCAACCTGTCTTACTTCCTGTTTTGCTTTTTAGTAGACTCTCATTCCTGTGCTATTCTCATGAGAGTTGGCCATATCCCATCTTTGACACATTTTCTAAAATCTTGCTCTATTTTATTACTTTGCCCGCCCCTGAATTAGACCTCACTATCCAACATGACTGCTTCCTTCTACAAAATAAGATATGTGCTAAGGGTATGTCTGTATTCCAACTAGAGCAGCCATGTTACTGGTTTAAAATTCCTCTACAACAAGTAAATCTGGAATGCTGAGAGTTAGAGAAATTGATTATTTAATATAAAATGATCAGCCCTGAAAACTCACATACAATTAACGTTATATAGACTGTGTATGTTATATTTGGGAATGTGTGTGTGTGTGTGTGTGTGTGTGTGTGTGTGTGTGTATTTACACAGTCTTCAAAGTGTCAGTTTCATCTATATACCAATATACCAAATGTATCACTTTCCTTTGTAAGTTATGTAATATTATAGCTCTGATGTGCACAAAAGTTTTAGAGATCCTATTTGGGGTGATGATCTCAATGAATCCCACTGAATAAAATGTTGAGGCAAGTTTGTACTTTGAATTCAGAAAATCAGATAGATTCACTTAATTATCTCATAGCTTGAGATCATCAGCTGCATTCTATAATTCTATAGAAATGAATAGAAAGGCTTGATATAAGTAACTTCAAACAAATGAATATTCAAGTCTCAAGTCAGTAATTAGTATTTTCATAAATTATTTTTCTGGTTTGGTTAGTGTGGAGAGAATAAGGTGGTGTTGATTCTAGCACTGAAGAAGATAGTGAGCTGTAGTTGTATTCCTTAACATAGGAAGGCTTTGTTGAACTGTCACACCTCTTAGGAGGCCTTTCAAGGATACTTGCATATTAATCTGAATTTTGCACTCTTTACAAAAATTGTAGTACTATAAACAGATTAAGATTCACAGACACCAAACACAAATAAGCAGGAGATGAGAGATGAGGGAGACCAAGTGAAACGCCATTGGAATATTTATGAATTTTCTTAATCATTTACCTACTGCTTAATATATACTTATGTCCTGGGCATTTTCTAGATATGAACATATGTTTGAACAAAACGTAGTTTGAAAAATCCATGTTCTCATTAATTATTCACTAGTCAATGAAAATTTTTTGCATCTAGATTGATGTCTATAAAATCAATATTCATGTGAAATATAAGGAGTTTATGCCTGTGCTGAAGTTCCAAAGTAAGATATTAAAAGTAAATGGGTCACCAGTGCCCTGAGCAGTCATAGGGCGGCAGCTCTGCACCTAATCCCTCAAAACCAAGAGGAGGCTAGACACCCAGGAGATCTAAAATGCCTAGGAACATAGGATAATAGGGTCACATGATCTCAGGACCCTGGGCATACCAGGATTTCAGGATCCCAGAAGTAGCCTGACTCCCAGGAGCTATTACATTCAGGATCTCAGGATCACAGGATCACATAGATACTGGACTCTGAGAAGTTCTGATGCAACCAAGATAACAGGACAGACAGGCTCCAGTCAGACATAGCGAGTAAAGGTAACACTAGGGTAACAAGATGGTGAAAGGCAAGCACAAAAACATAACCAACAGTAACCAAGGTTACTTGTCATCATAAGAACCTAGTTCTCCCAGCATAGCAAGTCCTGAATAGCCCATGACACTGGAAAAGCAAGATTCAAATTTAAAATCACAATTTCACTATTTGCAGATGATATGATAGAATAATTAAGTGACCCTAAAGCTTCCACCAGAGAACTCATAAACCTGATAAACAACTTCAGTAAAGTGGCTGGATATAAAATCAACTCAAACAAATCAGTAGCCTTCCTATACTCAAAAGATAAACAGGCTGAGAAAGAAATTAGGAAAATGACACCCTTCACAATAGTTACAAATAATATAAAATATCTTGGAGTGAATCTAACCAAGCAAGTGAAAGATCTGTATGACAAGAACTTCAAGTCTCTGAAGAAAGAAATCGAAGAACATCTAAGAAGATGGAAAGATCTCCCATGCTCCTGGATTGGCAGGATTAATTTAGTAAAAATGGCCATCTTGCCAAAAGCAATCTATAAGATTCAATGCAATCCCCATCAAAATTCCAAATCAATTCTTCATAAAGATAGAAAGAGCAATTTGCAAATTTATTTGGAACAACAAAAAACTCAGGATAAGGAAAACTATTCTCAACAACAAAAGAACTTCTGGGGGAATCACCGTCCCTGACCTCAAACTATACTACAGGGCAATAGTAATAAAAACTGCATGGTATGGGTACAGAGACAGGCAGGAAGACCAATGAAATAGAATTGAAGATACAGAAATGAGCTCACCTACCTATGGTCGCTTGATCTTTGACAAAGGAGCAAAAACCATCCGGTGGAAAAAAGACAGCATTTTTAGCAAATGGTGCTGGTTCAACTGGAGGTCAACATGTAGAACTATGCAAATCAATCCATCCATATCTCCTTGTACAAAGCTCAAATCCAAGTGAATAAAAGACCTTCATTTAAAACCAGATAAACTGAAAGTAATAGAAGAGAAGGTGGGAAAGACCCTCTAGTACCTAGGCACAGGGAAAAATTTTCCTGAACAGAACAGCAATGGCTTATGCTCTAAGATCAATAATTGACAAATGGGACCTCATAAAATTGCAAAGTTCTGTAAGGCAAAGAACATTGTCAATATGACAAAATGGCCACCAACAGATTGGGAAAAGATCTTAACCAATCCTACATCTGATAGAGGGCTAATATCCAAGATATACAAAGAACTCAAGAAATTATACTCCAGACAACCATATAACCCTATTACAAAATGGGGAACAGAGCTAAACAAAGAATTCTCAACCGAGGAAATTTGAATGGCTGAGAAACACCTTAAGAAATGCTGAACCTCCTTAGTCATCAGGGAAATGCAAATCAAAACAACCCTGAGATACCACCTCACACTAATCAGAATGGCTAAGATAAAAAAAAAATCAGGTGATAGTAGGTGCTGGTGAGGATGGGGAGAAACAGGAACACTCCTCCATTGTTGGGGGCATTGCAAGCTGTTACAACCACTTTGGAAATCAGTCTGGTGGTTCCTCAGAAAACTAGACATAGCATTACCTGAGTAGCCAGCTATAACAATCCTGGGCATATACCCAGAAGATGCTCCAACATATAATAAGGACATATGCTCTACTATGTTCATAGCAGCCTTATTTATAATAGCCAGAAGCTGGAAAGAACCAAGATGTCCCTCAACAGAGGAATGGATACAAAAAAATGTGGTACATCTACACAATGGAGTATTACTCAGCTATTAAAAATAATGAATTCTAGAAATTTTTAGGTAAATGGATGGATCTAGAAATTATCATCCTGAGTGAGTTAACCCAATCAAAAAAACACACATGGTATTTATTCACTCTTAAGCAGATAGTAGCCCAAAAGCTTGGAATAGCAAAGACTCAACCCACAGACCACATGAAGCTCATGAAGAAGGAAGCCCAAGAGGGGATGCCTCAGTTCTACTTAGAACAAGTAACAAAAATACTCAAGGGAACAAATATGGAAAAAAACATGGGACAGAAACTGAAGGAGGGGCCATCAGGAGACCATTCCACCTGGTTATTCATCCCATGTACAGTCACCTAAGCTAGACACTGATGTGGATGGCTGGAAGTGCATGTGGTCAAGAACATGATATAGCTGTCTCCTTAGAGGTCTTCTAAAGACTAATACATTCAGAGAACGATGCTCACAGTTAACCACTGATAGGATCAAGGGTTTCCAATGGAGAACTTCGAGAGAAGACTGAAGGAGAAGAAAGCGTTTGTGACCCCAGGAGGAAAGCAACAATACCAAACAACCAGAGCCCCCCAGGGTCTAAACCACCAGCCTGGGAGCACATAGGGAGAGACCCATGACTCTAGCAGTATATGTAGGGGAGGATGGCCTTGTTGGGCATAGGTGGGAGAGGAGTTTCTTGGTCCCATAAAAAACAAACACAGAGTGCAGGGGAATGTGTGGGTGGGGAGGGGGTAGTGAAGGGGTAGGTGAGGGTACTGCCTCAAAGAAGCCTGAGGAGGGGGCATGAGATAGGAGGTTTCTGGGTGGTGGGAGGAAGTGGGGTAAAGGGATAAAATCTGAAAGATAAATATAATACCCAATTTTTAAAAAAGAGAAAAAAAAAAGAAAAAAAGAGGAAAAAAGAAAAATAGGAGATTTAATAACACAAAGTTAAGGATTTAGAAATTTACGAGGCAGTTTATTTTAATGGAAACAGCATCATAGAAACTGGAAAATCAAACTCTCATAGAAGCACAAGGAGGGGGGATGGGATAAGGGGTTCCTGGGCTGAGGGGGGAATGGGATAAGGGGATAAAATTTGAAATGTAAATATTACAACCAATTGTAAAAAGGGAAAAAATAGAAAATTTGTTAGAACCAACATCTTTTAAAAAAATGTCAGCCTTCTAGGAAAAAAAATTTTTTTCTTGATGCTAAGACTTGTTCTGAGAATTGTATATTGCAGAATAAACAGCCTTGGTGTATCTAGTCATCAAGCATACTGAGCAGACCTGCCCAAACATCTGATGTCCTGGAATTCCAGCTGGATGCAGTGAAGACACAGCATCAGAGGCTTATCAATTTACTCTCCCCCCACCCCTCTTCTAATATCTCAATGCCCATAATCAGCTTGAAGAAGTTAAAGAAGAGTCAGCACCCCTATTCCCTGGGCTTAGAGAAAAAGGTGGTTAATATTGGTCTGCCTCTCTAGGGAAAAGTAGTGGTTTTGTTGGAACAGGGAGGATTAGCTCAGACTTATTGCATAGCCATAACCTATTGGTAGAAATCTGTATAATTAATATCAAGATGAAGTTGTAATTTCTTAAATGGTACAAAATTTACTTTGATTTCAAATTTAAGGTTTTCATTGATATGAGCTTCTTATTGATATAAAAGTGAGATGAATATTGATACTCTCATGGGCATTGTGCCTTTATAACACATTTAGAATACTGATTTGGGACAGTTAGCCTATGAGTTAAGGGACTATAGCAAATTCATGGCTTTGAGTTTATTGTTAGGGTGTTTTCCATACTTTATTTAGAAATAGCTGAGTGGAGTTAAGAGACAACAGTCCAGGTTACCTTACATGGATAGTTGGTTTTCAAAATGTCAGAAGTCCATAGAATTGATGTCACAAATATTTCTATAGTAATGTTCATTTTGATTAGAGACCTGTCTGCTCCTGACAGCTTCCTGTCGTGGATTCTAAGAAGAAATTGAGTATCCTTTGTGTTACTCTAAGTGACAACCACTAGGCAAGAATTGCCTCTTCCCATCTACAGACAAATTACTGTCCAGAAAAGGACACAATTGCAGGATAGTCGACTGATTATATCTGCCTAGACAGAGTAATCAGCCCTTAATAATTCTGCATCACTAAGGTCTGTCAGATGATTCTGGGCCAGAAGGCTGCAGATTTGATGCTCCAACGTTCGGTAGTATAGGGGCTTTCCAGGTGCTCAGAGGTCTCTATAAATTGGCTAAGTTTTTGAAGCTATGCTTAGTGCTTCCCGTAATTTCAGTTAACTCAGTCATTCTGGATTTCTGATGGGGTTGAAGACCTATAGTCTCATAGCCAATACTGGCTATTTACTTTGAGAGAAAAGATCTGAGTGGATGGTTTTCAGCTGACATTCATTCTAAAGCCAAGAACAAAACCAGGTTCAAAACTAAGAGTTTTAGTTAGGAGAGATGACAGAGGTTATGGTTAGTAAAAAAAAAAAAATGATGGAGTGGGTATTAGGACTATCTTGTACCTCACTGGTACAATTAGGAATAATTATGCTCTAATTGCATTTTGAGAGAAAAGTTTTATTTTAACAGGAAGGGTGATATGTAGGAGGAGCTAAGGGGGAAGGAATACTGAGAGGAAGAGATGGAATAAGGAGACAAGAAGATGAAGGAGAGGAGAAGCTAGGTGATGAGAGAGAGAAAGAGAGAGAAAGAGAGGGGGCATGGGGGCAGATTTTCACGTGTCTCCACCAGTAAAAGATAGTTTATATATCTTGGTTGGGTATTCGGTTACAGTTCTGATTGAGCATTACCAAACTTGTAAAGCCTTTAATTAACATTTAAAAAAATAACTATAAAAGCAAAAAGGAAAAGGATGCATGAGATTGGGGTTTTCTAGGGAGGAGAAATGGGGAAAGGGGATGGCATCTGAAATGTAAATAAAATATAAAAAAAATTTAAAGTTACTTCTCATGATGTCGATAGAGGACTTTAACAGGACATAAATAACTCCTTCAAAGAAATACAGAAGAATACAGGTAAACAGGTCGAAGCCCTTAAAGAGAATACACAAATATCCCTTAAAGAATTACTAGAAAATACAACCAAACAAGTGAAGGAATTGAACAAAACTATTGAGGACATAAAAATGGAAGTAAAAAAAGGAAATCAAAAAGGGAGACTACCAAGGAGATAGAAAACCTAGGAAAAAGATCAGGAGTCATGGATGAAAGCATCACCAACAGAATCCAAGAGATAGAAGAGAGAATCTCAGGTGCAGAATATATCATAGAAAACATTGAGACAACTGTCAAAGAAAATACAAAATGCAAAGAATGCATAACCCCAAATATCCAGGAAATTCAGGACATAATGAGAAGACCAAAGCTAAGGATAATAGGTATAGAAGAGAGCAAATATTCCCAAATTAAAGGGCCAGCAAAATTTTCAACAAAATTATAGAAGGAAACTTTCTAACCTAAAAAATATGAGATGCTTATGAACTTACAAGAAGCCTACAGAACTCAAAATAGACTAGATCAGAAAAGAAATCCTAACTGTCACATAAAATCAAAACTCTAAATGCACAAAAGAAAGAAAGAATATTAAAAGCAGTAAGGGTAAAAGGTCAAATAACTTATGAAGGCAGACCTATCAGAATTACACCAGACTTCTTACCAGTGACTATAAAAGCCAGAAGATCCTGGACTGATATCATACAGATGCTAAGAGAACGCAAATGCCAGCACAGACTACCATATCTAGCAAAACTCTCAATTACTATAGATGGAGAAATCAAGATATTCCATGACAAAACCAAATTTACACAATATCTTCACACAAATCCAGTGCTTCAAATGATAATTCATGAAAAGCTCTAACACAAGGAGGGAAACTACAACCTACAAAAAGCAAGAAAGTAATCTTCCAACAACCCAAAAAGAAGATAGCTACACAAATATAATTCCACCTCTAACAACAAAAATATCAGGAACCAACAATCATTTCTCCTTAATATCTCTTAACATCAATGGACAACTCAATTACCCATTAAGAAGACATAGACTATTAGACTGGATACATAAACATGACCCAAAATTTTGCTGCATATAGGAAATGCACCTCAGTGACAAAGATAGACACTACCTCAGAAAAAGAGTGTGGAAAAAAAATTTCCAAACAAATGGTCCCAAGAAACAAGCTGGAGTAGCTATTCTAATACCAAATAAAATTGACTTTCAATCAAAAGGTATCAAAAAGGATAAGGATGGCCACTTCATACTCATCAAAGGAAACATCAACCAAGATGAAACCTCAATTCTGAACATCTATGCACCAAATGCAAGGGCACCCTCATTCATAAAATAAACTTTACTAAAGTTCAAAGAATAAATTGCATCTGACACAGTAATAACAGGAGGCTTCAATAACTCACTCTCATCAATGGATAGATCATGGAAACTGAAATTAAACAAAGACACAATGAAACTAAGAGAAGTTAGAAACAAAATTTGGATTTAACAAATATCTATAAAATATTTCATCCAAAAACAAAAGAATATACCTTCTTCTCAGCACCTCATGGTACATTCTCCAAAACTAATCATATAATTGGTCACAAAACAGGCCTCAACAGATACAAGAAAATTTAAATAATCCCTTGTATCCTATCTGATTACCACTGACTAAGGCTGGTCTTTAATAACAATAAAGTCAATGGAAAGCCCACATACACATACACATGGGAACTGAACAACACTCTACTCAATGATAACTGAGTCAGGAAAGAAATAAAGAAAGAAATCACAGACTTTTCAGTCTTTAATTTAATGAAAATGAACACATATCATACCAAAACTTGTGGGACTCCATGAAAGCACTACTAAGAGGAAAACTGATAGCTCTAAGTGCCTACAAAAACAAACTAGAGAGAACATACACTAGCAGATTGACAGCACACCTGAAAGCTCTAGAACAAAAAGAAGCAAATGTACCCAAAAGAAGTAGAAGGCAGGATATAATCAAAATGAGGGCTGAAATTAACCAAGTAGAATAAAAAGAACTATATAAAGGATCATCAAAACCAGGAGCTGGTTCTTTGAGAAAATCAACAAGATAGATATGTCAAGGTTAATATTTATAACTGCATTTTCTTAGACTGACTATCTAAGCAGTGGCTCTGCTTAGCTCAGGCCACTATGCTCCACAGCTGGAGGCCACACACTCCACACCTGAAAGTAGCCAGAGGCCACAGGCTTGCCACAGCTAGAAATGACCAGCCAGAAACACTGGCCCTGGCACCTAGAAGATGCCATCATGGGAGATGGCTCTGCCAATCTTCTACACTGTCTCCACAAGACTGGGCTGAGCCAATACCATCCTGCCATCAATATGGTACTTGGGAGAAATGAAACTCTAATTTTTAAAGATTAGACAATAGCTTTATATATATCATAATTCTTAAATAACAAGAAGCCCACACAATTAGAAGAGTTGCCCAATACCTAACTTAGATACTACAACTACCTTAGACTGCTAGAGACACTCATACATCTGTCATGATTTTCTCCTCTCTCTCTCTCTGGTCCTGTGTCTTCCTTCTCCTCCTTCTTTCCTCACTCTGCTTAACTCTAATTCAGCCTAATCACTGAGCTTTATACAAATGTAATGAGATAATATCTACTACATAGGTAAATGCTTAGCCAGACTAAACAGAGGGCACACAATATCCAAATTAATAAAATCAGAACAAAATAGGGAGACATAACAACAGAAACCTTGGAAATTCAAATAACATCAGATCCTACGATAAAAGCTTATACTCAACAAAACTGGGAAATCGGGATGAAATTGACAATTTCCTAGACAGAAACCAGGTACCAAAGTTAAAACAGCATCAGATAAGTCATCTAAATAATCCTATAACTCCTAAATAAATAGTAGCAGTCATTAAAACTCTCTCCACTTAAAAAAAAAGCCTAGGACCAAATAGTTTTAGTGTAGAATTCTAGCAGTTTTTCAAAGAAAATGTAATACCAATTCTCTTCAAACTATTCCGCAAAATAGAAACAGAAGGAATACTCCCAATTTGTTCTATGAAGCCACAATTACACTCACACCTAAACCACTCAAAGACACAACAGTGAAAGAGTACTTCAGACCAATCTCCCTTATGAATATTCATGTAAAAATACTGAAAATTCTTTCATACTGAATCCAAAAAACACATCAAAACCATTATCCAACATGATTACGTAGCCTTTATTCCAGGAATGCGGGGATGGGTAAATATTCAGAAATCCATCAATATACTCTACTATATAAACAAACACAAAGAAAAAAAAAACATGATCATCTCACTAGATTCTGAGAAAGCATATGACAAAATTCAAAATCCTTCGTGGTAAAAGTCTTAGAAAGAATAGAAATCCAAGACCCATACCTAAACATAGTAAAAGCAATGCACAGCAAACCATTAGCCAACATCAAACTAAATGGAGAGAAACTTGAAGCAATCCCACTAAAATCAGGGACTAGACAAGGCTGCCCACTCTCACCTTACCTATTCAATATAGTAATGGAAGTCCTAGCCAGAGCAATTAGACAACAAAAGAAAGTCAAAGGGATCCAAATTGGAAAGGAAGTAGTCGAAATATCACTCCTTGCAGATGACATGATTGTATACTTAAGTGACCCAAAACCTTCCACAAGAGAATTCTTAAACCTGATAAACAACTACAGCAAAGTGGTTGGATATAAAAATAACTCAAACAAATCAGTAGCCTTTATCTTTGTAGGAGATAAACAGGCTGGTAAAGAAATTAGAGAAATGACACACTTTATAATAGTCACAAATAATATAAAATATCTTGGAGTGAATCTAACCAACCAACTGACAGATCTGTATGACAAGAACTTCAAGTCCCTGAAGAAAGAAATCAAAGCACATCTTAGAAGAAGGTAAGATCTCCCATGCTAATGGATTGGCAGGATTACTATAGTAAAATGGTCCACCTTGTGGAGAACAAACTACATATTTAATGCAATTCCCATTAAAATTCTAACTCAATTGTTCACAAATTCATTTGGAATAAAAAAATACCGAGGATAGCAAAAAACTATTCTCAACAATGAAAGATCTTCTGGGGGAATCACCATCCCTGACCAAAAACAGTACTCCAGAGAAATAGTAATAAAAACTGCAAGCTATTGGTACAGAGATAGTCAAGAAGATCAATGGAATTGAACTGAAGACACAGAAATGAACCCACATACCTAGGGTCACTTGATCTTTGACAAAGCAGCTAAAACCATTAGGTAAAAAATAGACAGCGTTTTCAACAAATGGTGCTGGTTGAACCTAGAGGTCAGCATGTAGAAAAATGCAAATCAATCCATTCGTATCTCCTTGTACAAATCTCAAGTGCAAGTGGATCAAGGACCTCACATAAACCAGGCACACTAAAACTAATAGAAGAGAAAGTGGAGAAGAGCCTCAAACACATGAGAACAGTGGAAATATTCCTGAACAGGACACCAATGGCTTTATGCTCTAAGATAATAATTGACAAATGGGACCTCATAAAATTGCAAACCTTCTGTAAAGGCAAGGGACACTATCAATAGGACAAAAAACAACCAACAGATTGGGAAAGGATCTTTACCAATCCTACATCCAATAAAGGGCTAATATCCAATATATGCAAAGAACTCAATAAATTAGATTCCAGACAATCAAATAACCCTATTAAAATTGGGCCAAAGACCTTGAAATAGAATTTTCAACTGAGGAATACTGAATGGCCAAAATGCACCTAAAGAAACATTCAATACTTTTAGTCAGTTGGAAAAATGCAAATAAAAAGAACCCTGAGATTCCACCTCACACCAGTCAGAATGGCAAAAAATAAAATCTCAGATGACAGCAGATTCTAGAGAGGATGTGTAGAAAGAGGAACACTCCTCTATTATTGGTGAGATTTTAATCTGTTACAACCACTCTAAAAATCAGCCTGGCTGTTCCTCAGAAAACTGGACATTGTATTACCTGAGAATGCAGGGATACAACTCCTGGGCATATATTCAAAGATGCTCCAACATATAACTAGGACACATGTTCCAGTAAGTTCATATCAGCCTTATTTATAATAGCCAGAAGCTGGAAACAACCCAGAGGTCCTTCAGCAGATGAATGGATACAGAAAATGTACATTTACACAATGGAGTACTACACAGCTATTAAAAACAATGAATACATGAAATTCTTTTTTATTGGATATTTTATTTACATTTCAGATGCAATCTGCTTTCCCCATTTCCCCTCGCTAGAAAACCCCTATCCCATGCCCCCTTTTCCTTTTTGTTTTTTATACAATTTTTAAAATGTTAACCAAAGGTTTATAAGTTTTATAATGCTCAATCAGAAGTGTAACCCAATACCCAACCTAGATATGTCAACTATCTTTGACTGGTGGATACACATGAACATCTACCTTCATGCCCCCTCTCTTTCTCTATCTTTCTCTCTCTCATCACCTAGCTTCTCCTCTCCTTCATCTTCTTTTCTCCTTACTCCATCTCTTCCTCTCGGTACTTCTTCCCCCCTTAGCTCCTCCTACTTATCACTCTTCCTGTTTAAAATAAAACTTTTCTCTCAAATACAATTAGAGCATAATTATGCCTATTTGTACCAGTGAGGTACAAGATAGTCCTAATACCCAGTCCATCATTTTGTTGACTAACCAGAACCCCTGTCATCTCTCCTAACTAAAACACTTAGTTTTGAACCTGGCTTTTTTTCTTGGCTTTAGAATGAATGTCAGTTGAAAACCATCCACTCAGATCTTTTCTCTCAAAATAACTAACCAGGATTGGCTATGAGGACTATAGGTCTTCAACCCCATCAGAAATCCAGAATGACTGAGTTAACTGAAATTACGGGAAGCACTAAGCATAGCTTCTAAACTTAGCTAATTTATAGAGACCACTGAAAACCTGGACAGTCCCTATACTACCAAACGTTGGAACACCAAATCTTCAAACTTTTGGCCCAGAATCATCTGACTGACCTTAGTGATGCAGAATTATTAAGGGCTGATTACTCTGTCTAGGCAGATGTAATCAGTCGACTATTCTGCATGAAATTCTTAGGCAAATGGATGGAACTAGAAAATATCTTCCTGAGTGAGGAAGCCCAATCACAAAAGACCAAAAATGGTATGCACTCATTGATAAGTGGATATTAACCCAAAAGCACACAATACACAAGATATAACTCACAGACCACAGGAAGCTCATGAAGAAGAAAGAGCAAAGTGTGGGTGCTTTGGTCCATTTTCAAAGGAGTAACAACATACAGGAGCAAATCCCAAGATAAATGTGTGGAGCAGAGACTGGAGGAAGGACCACCAGAGAGTGCCCAACCTGGGAATCAATTCAGGGTGCAATCTCCAAATGCAAACACTATTGTTGGTGTCAGAAAGTGCATGCTGACAGCATTACCTGTCTCCTGAGAGTCTCTGCCAGAGCCTGATATATACAGAGGCAGATGCTCACTGCTAACCATTGAACTGATCATGGAGTTCCTAATAGAGTAGTTAGAGAGAAGACTGAAGGTGTTGAAGGGGCTTCCAATCCCATGCAACAATACCAACCAACTAGTACTCACAAGGTCTAAACAGCTAGCCTGCGAACACACATGGAGCAACCCATGGCTCCAGTTGTATTTTTAGTGAAGGATGTCCTTGTTGGGCATCAGTGGGAGAGGAAGTCCTTGGTCCTTTGAAGGCTGGATGCCTCAGTGAGGGAAAATTGGAGGCTTGGGAGGTAGGAGTGGGTGGATATGAGGAGGAACATCCTCATAAAAATAGGAGGAGGGATTATAGGATAAAGGGTTTCTGGCAGGGGGGATGGGGAAAGAGGATAAGATCTGAAATATAGACAAAGTATTCAGTAATAAATAAAAAAAGAAAACAAAACAAAATAAAAAACAGATAATGGAACTGGCTATCTTAATCAATTATTTGAGACTTTTGCAATTTTATATTATCCACATTACTGGGATTCCTTATAATTGTCAAGAATAAGAGACTGTGGAAGTTTAAAATGATATCTTCTTTAAAAAAGGGGAAAGGAATATCCCCATCACCACAAATATTTTTAAATCATGTCCTTTGTATTTTAAATTGAAAAATGGGTGCCAAGGAACTTTCTGCTGAGTGTCTATGGCACTCTACAACTGGGCATACTTATGCATAGGTGAAAGAGAAAGATTTGTTTACTGGCATATGGCAAGATCCTGATCGAGTATTTAATATGGAGAAGAGGGCACATGTGTGGTTTTTTTGTTTGTGTGTTTGGTTAGTTTTTTTTTTTTCAGGATGCTGAAGGAGCATGGTTGCTGCCAGAGGGACAGGTAAGACATGCTGATGCTAGGACAAAGAATGATGCTTACCTGTGATCTTGTTGAGTGCCCTGACAATGGTGACTGGGTAGATGTATTAGACATATGTTCCTGACACACCTTTACTTACCAATGCCCCAGAGGGACACCTGCCTTGCCTCAAGTTTTTAGACATTGTAGAACAGAGAATCAAAAACAGAAGTTATAATGACTCTTGTATTTTTCTTAAATGTGACAAGTAATTTGGACTAAATCATGGACTGGTCTAGAAATCAATCCAATATTGGAAGGCTGGAACTGGACATTTTTTATTGGATATTTTATTTACATTTCAGATGCCATCCATTTTCCCCATTTCCCCTCCCTAGAAAACCCCTATCCCATGCCCCTTTTTCTTTTTTGCTTTTATACAATTGTATTTTGAGGGATCTGGACATTTTGAGACATATTTGGAAGTTAACTGTAGTTCTCTATGATGTTATGTTAGCAACAGATAAAATTAGGACAGGATCTGGATTTCAAACAAGGGTTAGAACATGTGTTAGGGCTCTTTTCTCCTTTTTTTTTCTTTTTCTTTTTTCTTTTAGATATTTTATTTACACTTCAGATGCCATCCTCTTTCCCCATTCCCCCCCACCCCCCTTAGAAAACCCCTATCACATGCCCCCTTTTCCTTTTTGCATTTATACATTTTTTTAAATAATGTTAATCATAAGTGTTATAAGTTTGGAATTTTTCAATCAGAGGTGTAACACACTGACCGACCTAGATATAACAACTATCTTTGACTGGTGGAGATACATGAATATCTGCCTCCCTGTCTCCCCCCTCTTTCTCTCTTTCATCACCTAGCTTCTCCTATCCTTCTTCTCCTCCTCTTCTTACTCCTTTTCTTGTTCTCAGTACTCCTCCTACCTTAGCTCCTCCTACACATCACTCTTCCTGTTAAAATGAAACTTTTCTCTCAAAATACAATTAGAGCATAATTATGCCAATTTGTACCAGTGAGGTACAAGATAGTCCTAATACCCAGTCCATCATTTTGTGGACTATCCAGCACCTCTGTCATCTATCCTAACTGAAACATTTAGTTCTGAACCTGGCTTTAGGATGAATGTCAGCTGACTACCATCCACTCAAATCTTTTCTCTTACGGTAAAGAGCTATAAGTTTTCAACCCCGTCAGAAATCCAGAATGACTGAGTTAACTATAATTGTGGGAAGCACAAAGCATAGCTTCTAAAACTTAGCCAATTTATAGAGACCTCTGAACACCTGAAAAGCCCCTATACTACCGAACGTTGCAGCATCAAATCTTTAGCCTTCTGGCCCAGAATCATCTGACAGACCTTGGTGATGCAGGATTATTAAGGACTGATTACTCTGTCTAAGCAGATATAATCAGTCGACTATTCTGCATGTGTGTCCTTTTCTGGACAGTAATTTGTCTGTAGATGGAGAGAGGCAATTCTTGCCTAGTGGCTGTTACCACACAACTGGAGTAACTCCAAGGATGCTCAATTTCTTCTTAGAATCCACGACAGGAAGCTGTCAGGAGCAGACAGGTCTCTAATCAATATGAACATTAATATATATTTGTAGCATCAGTTCTATGGACTTCTGATGTTTTGAAAACCAAACTATCCATGTAAGGTAACCTGGACTGTTGTCTGTTCACTCCTCTCGGCTATTTCTAAATAAAATATGGGAAACACCCTAACAATAAACTCAAAAATATGAATTTGCTATAGTCCCTTAACTCATAGGTTAACCATCCCAAATCAGTTAAAAAGTTAAAAAAGGGCTGGGTCTAGGCATTGTATTCCTAAATGTGTTATACAGGCACAATGCCCATGAGTGTATCAATATTCATCTCATTTTTATATTAATAAGAGGCTCGTACCAATGAAAACCTTAAATTTGAGATCAAAGTAAATTTTGTACCATTTAAGAATTTATAACTTCATCTTGATAATAAGTATATAGATTTCTACCAGTAGGTTATGGCTATGCAGTAAGTCCTAGCTAATCCCCTCTGTTCTCTTTTCATTGTCAAGTTAAAACTAATTTTGTTTCTTCTACAGTATTTAATGTATGTTACATTGGTTGTACGTTTTCTAATTTTGTTATTGTGTTGAAATCCAACATGTCAGTTATGTCAACCAGCTTTTGTTTTATTACCCTGAGCTCCACAGAACCTTGATCTTCTGAAAAATGCTTGCAAGTACTGGAAAACTTGAGTCAGCAAGAGGGTAGTGGACTTGATTATTGCTGGTATAACAGCTTTAATTACATTAATTGCTAGCACCACTGCTTCTGCATCTGCTTTGACACAAGAAGTTAAGACAGCTAATTTTGTGAATCATTTAGCCAAAAAAATGTTACTAATGTGTTGAATATACAAGAGGATTTAGACAGACAGTTGGAACAATGGATTGATGCTCTTTATCCTATTCAAATTATTGGAAGGAGGTTCAGAGTTTAAGAGTAAGGAGCCATCTTGAATGTCATGCCAAATACCATTGAATTCATGTTAGTTCTAAAATTTACAGTGGTAGCAATTATAATTAGGAAAAAGTTTAAAGACACTTACAATGTATTTGGCATAATTCTAACACCTCTCTAGATGTTTTAACTTTGCATAGTGAGCTTATGAATTTAAAGGATGCTGCTCTGCTGAGCCTTGATGCAGCAGATACTGCATATAAAATTACCCATGGCCTGAGGTCAGTATTTCTATTTTGGTCAAGCTTCAAAATGGCATATATAGCTTGACCATGCTAGGCCTTTTTGTCCTGGGAATACTTTTACTCTTGCCCATCATGTGGAAGTTTGCCTTCAACAAAATCAACATGTTGGCAGCCAAAGTACATGGCTTGAAACTGAAAATGGATCCCCAGACAGAGTTATTAATTTAACATGCTGGCAACCCAAGGATGGATAAGGTCTGCCCAGAGCCTTACCAACCTAAGACAGGAGTGTATTGCTTTTGATAATGCATATTCAATGACAGTTAATGAAGGCAGTCTTGGCAGAATGACCTAAGGCAGGCACAGTCTTGTTTAGGAAATAAAAAAGTTGGGAGAGGCTGAGGGCCTCTGGGGCTGCTTGGCAAGAATCCAACATGGGCCAAGAACAAGGAAATGGGCTGCTTGGAAAGACTCTGACATTGTCCAAGGACAAGGAAGTGGGCTTCAGGCAGGAATCTGACATTAGTCTATAAAAAGAAGTAATTTCAGGCAGGAATCTAAATCTTAGTTTAGAACAAAAAAAGTAGGCTTCGGACATGAAAATGACTTTGGGCTAGGACAAGCAACTAGGCTCAGATATTTTGATCATTCTGTTAAGCCCTTAGAAACAGTGATTACAGGAGTGTTCATGGAACTTTTTATTTCCTTGCTTGTTCTTTGACTATTTATGTTTATTGTCTTGCTTGTTCTTTTACTATTTGCATCTATTTTATTGCTAGTTCCTCAACTTAGAATTGACCTTAATACTTGCATGTAACTAAAATGATATAAAAGCAAATAGGAGGGGGGGGGAAATGGTGTATGGGTTTTCTAGGGAGGGGAATATGAAAGGGGATCGCATCAGAAATGTAAATAAATGAAATATCCTATACAAGAATTAAAAGTGAATTCAGTTTTGCCATAGCTGTGGAGTGGAAAATATAAGAGTATGAAGAACAATGAGTTTTGTTTAGCAATCATGTAAATTTTCAGAAACATCAAGAATTAAGTGATGCAACAATACACAAAGTCCAAGATAAAAGGGAACTATTCATGGAGGAGACAAAAAGAAAAGTATTAACATTGTCTAGAGGCAGAATCAGGATAGTGCCTGAATAAATGCCTGGGAAAACAGAATTTTATTTAATAGCCATGGTTCTCCAGAGCTAAGAAAGATCCTAAAATGGACTGTTCACTACTATGCAAAAAGACAGGTTCTGGTGATTAAATTATTTTTTTAGTTCTCAGCATCAATATTGAAAAATAGTATAAGACTCAGTATTTCGACCTTTTCTCATGCCAACAACTTTCTGTAATGTCTCAATTTTACTTGTCCAATTTCAACTGAATTACTACTACTACTACTACTACTACTGCTCCATACACACACACACACACACATAAAGAACTAATACTGTCTTGTCAAAAGGTATCTCATTATAACCCTTAGCTATAGCATTGAATTTTCCTTAATAAATTGTAGGTGCAGAATGAAAAGCAAGTTTAATGGCATTACCGCAGGCCACAATTACAGCACAATGCTTGATCTGAAATTAGATAGTAATACTGTAAATAATCAGGAAAAGTTGTGTAAGTCCATAAGTATCATAGTCATAAATATGGTACCCCTGAAGTTAGACAGCATAAAACATTGAAAGAATACATTATGGCCCTGTAACAAATAAATAATAATTCCTCAATGTATTTTTTGATATTTATAATTTGTTGTTAGAAATCAGGTATATATGCCAACTTATAATACCAGAGTATAAATGAGGGAAAACAATATAATATAAATAAACTTCTCTTTTAATCTTTAATGAAAATGGCTTTAATTTTTTGATTATTTAGATGACATAAAGATACATTTAAAAATGTTAAAGCATATAATTTTCTAGAAAGTTTTTATTAGATATTTTCTTTGCTTACATTTCATATGTTATCAACTTTCCTGTTTTTTTTTTCTCCAAAATACCCTATCCGATCCCTCCTACCCCTGCTTCTATGAGAGTGTTCTCTCACCCACCCACCCACTCCCAACTCCCTGCCCTGGCATTCCCTTACCCTGGGTCATCAAACCTTCATAGGATCAAGGGTCTCTTCTCCCATTGATGTCCAACAAAGTCATGCTCTGCTAAATATGTGTTTGGAGCCATGAGTCACGCCATGTGTACTCTTTAATTGGTGATTTAGTCCCTGGGAGCTCTAGGGTGTCTGGTTTGTTCAGCTTGTTTTTCCTTCTATGAGGCTGCAAACTTCTTCAGGTTCTTCAGTCCTTTTTCTAACTCCTCCACTGGGTACTCCGTGCTCAGTCCCATGGTTGGCTATGAGCATCCACCTCTGTATTTGTCAGGTTCTGGCAGAACCTCTCAGGAGACAGCTATATCAGGCTCTTGCATATGATTTGAGAACAAATGGATTCCAAATTTCCTGTAAAAATTGGCATGTTTAACTTAGTTGGATGAATTAATTTGAGGAATCATTTCCTTAGATGAACAGAAAGATTGAGGAGGAAATATTATATATTGATATAATTTGAACATCCTAAAATATCTCTACAAAATAATCCCAATGTTTGTCTGAGTGTTCAAATTGTAATCTACATACATTGCACAGACTACAAAAATAATAAGACATATTTCCCCCATATCAAACTCAAATATTCTTTAAAAGCTAAAACAATATACCAAGGAAATATATGTCATTGAATAATTTGTGAATATTTAAACTAGGTAAAATCAATGAAATTTTAGTTATTTTAAATTATGTAACATATTTTATGATTCTACTATCCTTTATAACTTTCAGGACATTTCAACTTGGTTATCTGCTGTGTTTTACATTTACTTATATGAGTGTGTTGTGTGTTTAAAATGATAATTATGAAGCAGTTTATTAGTTCCTTTCCAATAATGCTGGTGATACATATTTATATCTTTTCAAGATGAACTGTCATGATCTTTTGTAAAAGTGTAATTCTAAACTATAATGGAAATCATGCAATTAGAATAAACTGAGCTAATTTTGTTTTATTTATATTTACAGTGCTTACGGAGCAATTTGATATGAGGAGATGTTGGAATACATGTTTCTATGTAGTTTTTATTTGTTGTCATTGAAGAGGAGCCAAAAAAGGCTGTCTAGGCACAGGCTATTTTTTATTTTAAGATATTTAAATCTGATGCTTTTATAATTTTTTGGAAAGACAGTTAATAACCAAAGTGGCAAGAGTAACTAGTAGAAAATAGATGAATCTCTAAATATGAGTTCATGTGATTGTTTCTTTTAATGTTTTAAAAACTACACATGTAAGAATAATTTCAGACAGTGATTAAAAGTTTAGACTTAGTAATCAGTTTACGAGTGCAATCTCAGGTGGATGGATCTAAAATCAAAATGTGATCATTAAATAAGGTTCTCTAAGACGTTTCCTATTCATAGCCCATGTGCAAAAATCATTGACATAAAGACCATATTTATTAACTGGATTATTTAGTGGTTTTATTGAATTTGCATGGCTTAGACAATTAGTATTTGTGCTTTCAAAATAAAAACTCTTAACCTCTGAGCTGTTCATAGCAGCCTTTTTATAATAGCAGCTGGAAAGAACTCAAATGTCCTTCAACAGAGGAATGGATACAGGAAATGTGGTATATTTACACAATGGAGTATTAATCAACTATTAAAAACAATGACTTCATGAAATTCTTAGGCAAATGGATGGAACGAGAAAATATTATCCTGAGTGAGATAACCCAATCACAAAACAACACATATGGTATGCACTCACTAATAAGTGGATATTAGCCCAAAAGCTCGGAATACACAAGATACAACTCACAGACCACATGAAGCTAAAGAAAAAGGGAGACCAAAGTGTGGATGTCTCTATCATTCTTAGAAAGGAGAACAAAATGCTCACAGGATCAAATCTGTAGACAAAGTGTGGAGCAGAGACTGAAGCAAAGGCCATTCACAGACTGCCACACCTGGGGTTCCATCCCATATACAATCACCAAACACAGACACTATTGTGAATGCTAAGAAGTGTATGCTGACATGATCCTGATATAGCTGTCTCCTGAGAGGCTCTTCCAGAACTTGACAAATACAGATGTGGATGCTTGCCACCAACCATTGGACTGAGCATGGGGCCCCCAGTGGAGGAGTTAGAGAAAGGACTGAAGGAGCTGAAGGGGTTTGCAAACCCATAAGAAGAACAACAATCTGAACCAACAAGACCCCCCCCCAGAACTCCCAGAGACTAAACCATCAACCAAAATGTAGACATGGAGTGACCCATGGCTCCAGCCACATATGTAGCAGAGGATGGCCTTGCTGGCATCAAAGGGAGGAGAGGCCCTTGGTCCTGTGAAGGCTTAATGCTCCAGTGTAGGGGAATGCTAAAGCAGGAAGGTGGGAGTGGGTAGATGGTGGGAAACACCCTCATAGTAGCAGAGGTAGGGAGGATGAGATAGTTGGTTTGAGGGGGTGACTAGAAAAGGGATAATATCTGAAATGTAAATAAAGAAAATATCCCATAAATATTGAAATGAATATAAACTCATGAATAAAGTTTTAGATATTTAAGTGAGTTTTTTGTTTGGCACCATTAAGATCACTGGTAGACAGTCTTGAATCTAATTTACAGGCTTGAATTCATGGTTGTAAGATCTGAAGATGGGTTTGAGATTTTAACTAGTTTTTCTGTTTATATCTGTCTCTGCCAACATTTCAAGGCCACAAGTGGACTGGAAACTACTGTGTCAGAAACTTCTATATAGAGTTTATCCAAAACTGTCCATTTGTCACGTATCTAATCATAGAAATTCTTAAAAATGGAGATCTTTTCCTTGCTGTAGTCAAAGAAAGGTACATGAAGAGACATTAGAGCCAAAAGAGCTTTGAAGATAACAGTAGAGTGTTGAGTCATGAAATGAGAAATGGGAATCAGTTTTTTCATTAGAGTCCACAGGGACCTGAGACCTGCTAATACTGTTAATTTTCATCTATTGAGACCAGTAGTTAGTCTTCTGGTCTCTAAACGTAGAAATAAATACAATTGGGCTGTTTTAAGCAACTAAACCCATTATAATTTTTATATAATTAATAGAAAATTGATGAAAGCAATATACAGATTGTATTTATTTGGGGGGGGAATTCATCAAACTTTAATTCAATATAGGGTGATACAGGGAAGGATAGAGGATTCCTGGAAAAAAAAATGCAATAGATAGAATTTACAGGAGTTGCCTAGAAATCTATTTCATAGGTAATTGTAAATCTAGTCAAGTTGTCAATCAAAACCAATCCTCACAGTGAAGTAGAATATTATGGTGCCAAAGACATGTAAAAATTATGTTTGTTATCTCGGGGTACACATAATAGAGAGGAAAAAAGTGCTAGATACAGTGCAAGGACAGGCACTTAGTGACCTACTTTATCTAAAACCATTTCTTTGAAGTTTCCAGTATCTTCAGTAGGCCTGGGAATGAATGCTACAAGCATGAGTCAGTGGGAAACATTTCATATTTGAACTACAACACACCTGAATAAAGTCGTCTGCTAATGATGCTTAAAACATAAAATCTATTTTATAAGATCAAAATGAATATGTGCATAGCTTTCTCATTTCTAATGGAAAACACACACAGATGCACCTTTATTACAGAAATTGCCACAAGTAAAAAAAAAAAAAAAAACTATTTTATTACCAGTTCTGAGTATTTTGAACAGTAAAACCACTGTGAGTTAAAGGACTATAGAAAATTCATGGCTTTGAGTTTATTATTAGGGTGTTTTCTATATTTTATTTAGAAATAGCTGAGAGGAGTTAACAGACAACAGTCCAGATTACCTTACATGGATAGTTGGTTTTCAAAACGTCAGAAGTCCACAGAATTGAGGTTACAAACATTTCTATATTAATGTTCATTTTGATTAGAGACCTGTCTGTTCCTGACAGCTTCCTGTCTTGGATTCTAAGAAGAAATTGAGCATCTTTGGAGTTACTCCAGCTGTGGGGAGACAGCCACTAAGCAAGAATTGCCTCTTTCCATCTACAGACAAATTACTCTCCAGAAAGGGACACACATGCATAATAGTCGACTGATTATATCTGCCTAGACAGAGTAATCAGCCCTTAATAATCCTGCATCACTAAGGTCTGTCAGATGATTCTGTGCCAGAAGGTGGAAGAACAGATGCTCCAACGTTTTGTAGTATAGGGATTGTCCAGGTGTTCAGAGGTCTCTATAAATTGGCTAAGTTTTAGAAGCTATGCTTTGTGCTTCCCATAATTTCAGTTAACTCAGTCATTCTGGATTTCAGACAATAGCTTTTTAATGGACCTTTTTTTTTTTTTTTAACAATGTGATGTTCTTTAGTACTTTTATTATAATATTAAAGCAACAAAGATTATGCTTTCCTAAAAACTAAGACATAATTTTTCTATAAAATTTAGAGATGTTTATTGGAGTCTCAGTTCAATTGGCCAAATCTGCAAGGGGATGATTATGAGTTACATTTCTCAATAAATGCAGCTGAAAATACCATGGTGTTTGTTGATAAAATTTTTTCTCCATCTCAAGTTGATAGTCTAAATTAAGCCCTAATTACTCATTAGGAAAACTACATCACCCAGCTATTATTAAATAAAATAGTGTCTATAAATGAAAATATATTATCAACAGCAATAAAAACATACTGGGTCATCAAATTTGTTTCATTAACATTGCAGTCACCATGGTAACCATTATAATCCATAAGGTAGAAGGACCTGTATTTATCTTTGTTTAGTCAATCTTTTCCATCCTATATAAGCATAAATTTCTTTATCTAGGTCTGATACTGGAAATGTTTGGGAAGTTTGGTATTGTCTCTGAATTTAGGAGATAGTATTCATGTTGAACATTTAGTTTCTTTGAGTGTTAAAGTCATATTTTTGAACCATATGAAACTTGACCTTAACTGCTTTGCAGAGAAGAAAGATTCTGCTTCTGAAACACTGGTTCAGACACCTCATAAGCAACTCTGCTGTGATCTTAGGGCATGACAAATCAAGGATTCTTCAAATCCCCTTAATTTAGAGAGTGAATACTTTTAATAATCAGGGGTATTGTCAGACTACAGTGAATACAAAGAAAAGGAAGAAGAGATTAAAGTTTGAATTAAGGACTATGCTGTGAGGACCCACTTTTAAACTTCAAATATTGTACCTTCTTTCATTTTGTTTTGGTTTGTTTCCTTCTATTCCTAAGAATGACAAGTTACTATTTCTGTTCTGTTACTTATCTCTCTTCTGACACACTAATGCAGTTTTGGCCTTTTCTATTTCTTTAATACTTGACAGTTAGTGATATTCATTTTAATTTATTTCCTTTAAAGTAAGTAACCTACAGAGTTTCAACTGGACCCTGACTAATGAAAAATCTACTGTTAATGTTTAATAACTCCCATTATGAATTTGGATTTTGTTCTTCTACTCATGCATGTTTCATAATTTATCCATATTCAACTGCTCATAACTATTTTAATTTCTTCAGTTTTTATTTATTGAGAATAGTACTGGGTTAGAAAGATTGCTCATCAGCTAGGAGAACTTGTTGCTCTTCCAGAGGAAATAAACTTTATTCCCTGCCTCCTTATGGCAGCTCACCATCATCTGTAATTCTAGGTTTAAGATGCCTCATACCCTATTCTGGCCTCTGCGTACACTGCTTGCACATATATTTGCAGAAAAACACCCATATATAAAAAGTAAATTTTGAAAAACATTTAAAACAAATGGCATGCCAGAAAATATGTCTCATTTTAATTTGGTGCTTGCTACTCCATTGGTCATAAACTAAATAATTAGACTTAGAGGCAATTCAGATGCTTAGTTTTAGTCAATATTGACAATGTGCTTTCAAAAATATTTACTTTCATTAACAATGTTTGATATTTCTTCTTTCGCCCCACAATTAATTGTGGTGTGCAAGATGGATGATGATGTATATGTGCATACATTTCACTTAGAAATGTATTATATAACTTATGTGTACATTAAAATATTATACATGTACCTTTAATATAAGATGGTTTTGATTAAATATTTTAAAGGAGTAAAACCAATAGACAGAGTATTTGAATTCCATCATAATCCAAAACTCTAGTTTATCCTAAATGTTCATAACATATATGTAGTTCAAGAGGACTAAATGTTGATGGGCAATAGATAATTAATGGTTCTCATGATGCATGTCACGTTTATTTCTGAATTAAAGGAATGTGATTAGAGCCATATACAAGCTATACAATTACTGGCCTTAGGCTGAGTCCAGAGCTTTTCTTTCTCTATTCTAATTATCCCTAGCCCTAGGTCTGGAAGCTACTAGCCTCCATATAATCTAATCTTCCAAGATAACTGATTCAATCTGGTTTCTCTCAGCTTCTGATTGAATTGATTTGCCTGACCTTGTATTAACTTTGGCAATATGTTCTAAAACTTCAGATCCTTCTCATTCTCTGTCTCATTCTCTCTCAACCTGTGTCTCACTTGTTCTCTCTATAACCTGTTTCTGTAAAACTGTCCCAGGAAAATTTCCATACACACACACAACACAACACAATACAACACAACATACCACAATCTTTATCTCTTTCAGTGCTCTCATGTAGCCTCTTTTTCCTGTCCTTCTTTCCTAAGAGTTGGCCATATCCTATCTTTGCCTCATTCTGTTAAATCTTCCTCTGATTCAGCACTGTTTCTGACCCTCAATAAGAAGTCACATTCAAACATGGAAGCTTCATTCTACAAACTAGCCTTACCTTCACTGTTAAGGATTAAAGGTGTTTGCTAAGGGCATTTCTGAATTCCATCCAGATCACACTGTAATCCAGAGCATCTCTGCATTATGACCAAATCATTTAGATCATATCATTTGATATGATCTCTTGCCAGAGCAGCCATGTTGCTGTAGTAAAAATCTTCTACACCATGAGATAACACTTTTCAACTCAGGGCAAATACAAGGAAGGTAAGAGATGAAGCAACAATGTTTTTCTAGGAAAAAGCATTTGATCACTGTACCTATATCAGTGTTATTCATATATCTTTAATTTTACTTACTTTTTCTGTTCTGTAAAATATGTTTGCCTTTTTGAGGCTATCTTGCTAGGTAAACATTTACTGAAAACTTTGCCATTTTTGAATTATAAATTAACCTATTTTTATGTCTGTTAATGGTTCTGTCTTTTTGACTGTTTTCTTATATTAATATAAATATAGAGTCTTTCTAATATTTCATTCTTTCTTTTCAAATAGCTTCATTTTTACATTTTATTGTGTACTTATTTTAATAAATTTCATTTAAATATTTGTTTTCTTAACCTGAAAATGACTTTTTGAATTTTATACTGTTCAACATAATATAATTATTAATATGATTGGATTTAAGCCTAACTCATTACTTGATTAACATTTCTTTATTTAATATGACTTAACTCTTTTCCTGTTTTCTTAATTGACCAAATATTCTTGGTAACACATTATGTTCTCTTTATTTATGCTTATATGTTTACACTGATGATAATTCCCTAATCCTCATCTATTTAATAATAACATTTTAACAATATATTCTTCAATATATATTAATTTTGACAATGGGATCAAATATGTGCTTAAAAATGTAAATTTCTAGAAGATAATATTTTGAAAGTTAGTCATATTTTCATAGAGAAATAACAAAGAAAAATTAGTCTAATCAGGGTCTGAATAATACCAAAAGTATGATTCAATCTTTCTGAGTATCCATCTGTCAATCTTTTTGTTTTCTATTTGCTTTTGATGTATAACCCTACATTGGGAAACACTGGGATTATTAGGAATGCTCCCCAACTATTTTTTTTAACAAAAAATATTTGATTATTTTATTTATTTAGATTTCAAATTTTATCCTTCCAAGTTTCACTTCCATAAATCCTCTATACCTTTGCCCATTCCCTGCCTATATGAGGGTACCCTACCCACCCACCCACCCACCCACTACAGCATCAGTACCCTAACATTCTCCTACACTGCATGATGGACCTTCCAAAGGACCAAGAGGATCCCCTCACATTGATGACAAATCCTTTGCTACAAATGCAACCAGAGCCATGGGTCGCCCTATGGGTCCACAGTTTGCTTGGTGGTTTAGTCCCTGGGAACTTTGGGGGTGTGAGTCTGGTTAGTTGATATTGTTGAACTTCCTATGAGGATGCAAACCCCTTCAGCTCCTTCAGTCCTTAATGTAGTTTTATTCTAGTATTTCCAATAATCAGTTCTGGTGTGTGTGTGTGTGTGTGTGTGTGTGTGTGTGTGTGCGCTATATACATGTGTGTATATATACAAAGAATGTATAGAAGAAGCAAGAGTTTGATGTTGGATATTTTCCATTTACCCTCCTCTTTTTCCTTCTCTTCATCCTCATCCTCCTCTACCTTCTTCCCTTTTTTCTTCTTCTCCTTCCCCTCCTCCTTATTTTCCTCCTCGTCTTTCTCATCTTCCTCCTTTTCTTTCTTCTTCCTCCTTTTTCTTCTACAGGGTCTCTCAGTAACACCTGAGGTCATGATCTACCCATCTCCAGTACTCTACTCCCTGGGTTTCAAGCATGTACTGCCACATCTTGATTTTCTCTGGATATTTTATATTTATACTCAGGTCCTAGTTCTTTTATTTAGATTTGATTTAAATAAAACACACACACACACACACACACACACACACACACATATATATATATATATATGTATATATATATAATCTCGCATCTATTTCTGTGTACCACATGTATACCTGGGGCCAAGAAATAGGGTTATAGATGGTTTTAAGAATATATGTAGTTGCTGAATCAAACTCTGGCCCTCTGGAAGAGCAGCAATTTCACTTGAATACTAAGCTATCTATCTAGCCTCATTCTTGCACTGCAAGCAATTTAGCCACTGAGACATCTTCCTCATACCAAAAAATGCATCTTTTTTTTGAATCTTGTCCTCTTGGCACTACAATATTGATAAGAACTGTTGTGTTTTTCTTAAATAAAACAATACAAATTTAAAAGACAGCTATATCATATATCATACCACTTGCATTTTCCTGACAATTTAATAATAACATGAAGAAGTTAGGTATAACTGTTATTTGAATCTGAGTTGACCTAATTCTATTATGGGAACAAATTTATGTCATTATTGCAGTTAAAACATGAAAGAAATATGACTTCTTTTACGTGACACTTTTGTGATATTCTATCTTGGAAGGAAGCCATCATGCTGCAAAGTAACCAGTCACTCTCACAGAAAGACCATAGAAAAGTATTTAAAGCACAGCTCCAAACTAGTAACCAGCATCAAATGCCAGACCTTTAAGTGGAAAAGTGGGGAAGTCTCTGTATTTTTCCAGGTCTCAGTAATAACACTCTTTCAGCTGAGGAAATCAAAATTGCAGCTCTTTGAAACCTTTCCCAAGTGATGAGAATCATGAGAAAAATAGCACTCTCTTGTTTTGACTTACTAGTTTTTTAGATCACTCATTTCATCAATAGAAATTTTAAGCATACAACATTCTGCTTAGTTTTATAGATGCTCATGAAATTTAGACAAATATCCCAAGGGCAATACTTCCAAATAGTGAGAGTCACAGATCTGTTTTTCTTTTTACTGTAATCTCCGAGGACTATGTCTTGGCTGCTTTATCAGTCTCCATCTCCAATTTTTGTTTTGCAAGCCCCAAGAGATTGCCAAACTTCAGGTTGCCTTCTTTGCTTCTTGACTGTAGCCTTCTGACACAATTCTTGGCATCTTTTCCAGTTCTAAGAAGTAACAGGTGCCAGAAAAAGAAAAGGGACTTAGAAAATATTGGCTTCCCTCTCTGCTCATTGCTTCACTCAGGTATCTCAAACTCTGAAGTGAATATTTTGCATTTATTTTTCATTTTGTTAGTTGGTTACCAATAACAATATTGGTTACACATAATTACTGTATCAGAGCCCAACATAGAAGTTTGTATTGCATTTTAAATATCAAAATATCACAATAGTGTATGTAAAATGCATATGTTAAAATATATAGATTAAATTTGGAAGAGAACAACTTAAGAGCCACAAGCAGTGATGTACGTAACAAGTGATGAATGGAGCTCTGGCAAAAATAGCAAAACCAGAGAAGACAATACAAATTCTTAGTGAATTTTTAGCATATGTAATTTGCATAGTTTGGTTTTTGCTTAAGAGACAGAAGAATACAGGGAAGCATGAAAAAGTGTAGCATAAATAATAGGGTATATATTAAGATGATTTACTGAGTTGGATGTTTCATATCAAAAAAAAAAAAAATCCCCAGTAAGAATATATTTGATAGTGGAGGGTTTTGCATTTGAAATATAGTTTAACCTTCTAAGTGGAAGCTGACAATTGTCAATGAATTTAGAACTCATAAAATCAACCTACAGTAGAGACAGAAAGTTGGAAGGACACAGAACACCCATGGAATGTTGATATATATATATATATATATATATATATATATATATATATATATGAATTAAAATTATCCAAGAAGAACACACAGAAAAACAGTAAATAACAGATGACAGGACAGAACAAACATGCTTTTATACCTTTCAGCATGAAGTGAGATGACCATAAACACTGGAATCAGTTTCATAGTTTTAATCTTAATTTTCTCATATTGCTTTTTTATCTCCAATAGAGATTTAGATTATCATCACCTCCTGTGTAGAATAACCTTTTCAAATAAATGAGTGAAACACCTTGAAAATGATATGATTCAAAGGGAAAACAATAATTTTCTGTGGTTTTCAAAGTTAAACAATATAAAGTGCCTGAAATAACTTTGGTAAACCATTACATGCCCATATTAGAAGCCATGCTTATCATCTTGATTGACAAGAATAATAAAATGCTCCAGAAATGCACAACTGTAATTTCACTGGAATCACTTCAAAAAAGCAAAAGGAATTTAATAGAAATATTATTAAATATGGAAAATCAACAATGACAAATATAGAGAAAAATTATGATACTATAAAATCTTGGTTACTTACAGCTAAAATTCAATTTTCAGAAGAATAATATGAAATGTCATCTTCAATCTAGTCTACCATCTGAACCAGGCAAGTACTTTTAATTGGTTGTTGAGAAATAGACTTTAGGCTCTGTTTTAATTCTATTCACAGTTGAACATATTAATTCAACATTTTTCAAACACTGAAGAAGCTCCTATTCCAAAAACACATAAAAATTAATCAAGTAGGATCAGGAAAATGAAGTAATATGGAAATATATACAGTATACTATGCATGTTTTTTCCAATCGACTATACGTTATTATTTCTTCTAGTTATATAATATTTATTTTGTGATTTACAGGATAATCTCTTCTAATTCATGTTTTTAGAAAATTGTTGAGACCACCTTAGCTCCAAAGAGAGTGATCGTGTAACTCTGCCTGTTATATCTTGTATGCCAGGTCGGTTAGTCCAAATAACTTGAAATAAATTTCAACCACATTACTCTTTCCAGTGACACCATAAAGAGGAAATATGATCTTCTGGAATTATACATGTTCCTATTATTATGTTCGTAGACATCCAAATTGTCCAGGACAACACTACATCATGCTTAGGAAAGCATTATACTGGTTTAACTAGTAACTGATAAAGAAACTTTATTATTTAAAGACAATCCTAAAATTAATTTTAAAATTGAAGAAAGAAAATTTAAGAGATAGAAAGTAAATCTGATGGTTTGAATATGCTTATCCCAGGGAGTAGCACTATTAGGAAGTGTGGCCTTGTTGAAGTAGGTGTGGCACTGTTGAAGGAAGTGTATAACTGTGGGGTTGGGCTTTGAGACCCTCCTCAAACATGGAAAGCCAAAGACCCTCTAAAGTCATGGGAGCTGGTTGGAAGCCAGTCTTCTGTAAGCCTAGGAAAAAGGTATAGATCTCTCAGCTCCTCCAAAATCAAGCCTGCTGGATGCTGCCATGCTCCCATCTTGATGGACTGAGCCTCTAAACCTGTAAGCAAGTGTCAATTAAATATTGTCCTTATAAGAGTTGTCTCGGTCCTAATGTCTCTTCACAGCAGTAAAACTCTAAGACAGTAACCAATAAATTATTGACAATATCATTTAAAAACTCTGGGTTGGGTACACTTAAGGTCATATCTATCCTTGATCTTATCTGCCATGTGTGTCTAAATGTATATGTCTCTACTTTCAGAATTATTCTTCAATTTGATTTCTGCAACTTAAAATAGAAACAGTATTAATTTATAATGCTATAGCCAAGTCTCTTTTCATGACAAAAAATGGCATATGCCCACTTAAAAACTTGCTGCTTCTAAGAATGTCTTATAAAGATTAGTATATTAAGAGTACTTTTGTTATGTTAAGGATACAAAGATACAAATATTCAAATACAAAACCACTAAATCCTAGTTTGAGTGATTTTTTTAATGTCAGCAACTTGAAAGATGTTATGTTTGAAAGATTCCTTTTGGGGATTATTGTCATTTTTTCTTAATGTCATCAGGATTTTTATTATTATTTTATTCGTTACATTTTAAATTTGTCTCCCTTCCCAGAATCCCCTGCATGAAACCCCAACCCTAGCCCCTCCATTTTGGTTCTAAGAGGGTGTTCCTTTACTCACCCATCCACTGCAGCCTCATCCTCTAGAATCTACCATCTCTAAAGAAACAAAGATTCCTCAAGAACAAGCACCTCACCTCCCATTAATGCAAGATAAGACAGACCTCTGTTACATATGTAGGAGGAGCTATACACCATTCTATGTATATTCTTTGGTTGGTGGTTTAGTATCTGGTTGCTCTGAGGGGTCCAGTTAGTTGATAGTTTTGTTTTTCCTATGGGTTTGCAATCCCCTTCAGCTCCTTCAGTCCATCTCATAACTGTTCTAATGGGGTCCATGAGCTCAGTCCAATGGTTGAATGTGAGTATCTGAATTTGTCTTAGTCTGGTGTTGGTAGAGAATCTCAGAGGACAGTCATACCAGGTTCCAGTCTGTAAATATCTTGGCATCCACAACAGTGTCTGAGTTTGATGTCTGCGAATGGGATGGATCCCAATGTGGGGCAGTCCCTGGATGGCCTTTCCTTCACTCTCTGTTCCGTTTTGGTCCCAGAAATGTATTTAGATGGAAACAATTCTGGGTTAAAACTTTTGAGATTGGTGGGTGGCCCAACCTTCAACAGGGGACAATGCTTATCTATTTGGAGGATGTCTCTTCAGGTTCTATCTCCCCACTGGTGGGCATTTTGGCTAATGTCTTCCCCATTGGGTCCTGGGAGCCTCTTGAACCCTGTTATCTGAGACTTTCAAGTAGTTCCCCCAATTCCTCACCCACCCACTGCTACATATTGTTATTCATTCTCCAGGGTCTCTGGACATTTCTCCAGTCTCTTCACATACCTAATCTTGCCACCAATTTTTCCAGTTCCCTTCCCCTCCCCTCTACTACACAGGTCCTTCACTCCATGTGTCTCCCTTGATAATTTTGTCCCCCCCTCTTCTAAGTGGGATTGAAGCATCCACACTGACCTTTCTTCTTATTAAGCTTCATATGGTCTGTGAGTTGTACCATGGGAATTCTGAGTTTTTGGGTTAATATTCACTTAATAGAGAATACATACCATGTATATTCTTTTGGTTTGAGTTTCCTCACTCAGGATGATATTTTCTAGTTCCATACATTTGCCTGCAAAATTCATGAAGTCATAGTTATTAATAGCTGAGAAGTACTCCATTGTATAAATGTACCACATTTTCTGTATCCATTCTTTCATTGAGGCAAATCTGAGTTGGTTTAAAATATTGTTGAAACTTGTCACCTTCTCTATGTTGGGTGGGCTGATTGCATGTTTTTGAAATGTGTTAATATTTTGAATTATATTAATTTATATGTGTTCATAAAGTAAGCTTGTCTTCTAGGATTAAATATACAGTTATAAAAGATCATTATCTTTACACAGTTTTCAATTCCATTAGAAAAAGTAGTTAAGATTTTTCATATTACCATTTATAATAAATATTAATCTATAAGCTTTTTTCTTATAGTATCACACGTTAGATTTTAGTTACAGAGTATCTAGTACCTTAGACTATAGTCTTGATTATATTCCAGGTAGATAGATAGATAGATAGATGACAGATAGGTAGTAAATAAAGGCCTATTACTTTTGTAATGAATATGATAGAGCAAACAAACACAGAAAAGAATGGAAAATACTTTCAAAATATCATTTTTTCACAAAACTAGAAGTTAAAAGAGGGACATTCTTGAAGAGATATGGTGAATTTGCAAGATAAAAGGAAGTGTAAATATGGTTGTAAAGCATTATACAAGCATAAGAAATAAAACTTTCAAAATAGTAAAAAGTTAATATTGCTTTATATTTTATTAACTTAATATAAAATAAAATGTAGACATTAAAGCTAATATAAAAATTTCAGAATTTAAGAACTCAATTGGAATAATTTATCCATCTACATTATCTTCCTCCAGGGATTGCTGTTAGTGTTCACCTGGTATTCTTTTTATTCTTTTTATCAATCACTGATTGCAATCTTATGAATACAGCCACATGGTCTTGCCAGCCAAATAAAAACATCTTGTAATATAATATTTGTGGCATGTATTCTATGTGATAGAAAAATATGGAAAGTAAGGAATAATATGAGTTTTAATTGTAACAGTATTCACTCAATTGAGAACATTGACATTAGTGTGTTAAATCTATAGTACTAGGGAAAAACTGTGAATGAATGTAGAAAAATGAGAGGAGCTGATGATAGTCAGAGTTTGTGTTTTAGGTAATTCCTTTTATATTTTCTCCACTATAAACTCCAATTTTATATCAGAATTTATATTAGGGGAAAAAAGAAAATATTTATTGCATAACTTAGTACTTTATTCTTTTTGAAATTTATTTTCCTATTATTTATATTTTATATAAATAATATGATATGTGTGTGTTTGTTCAGGTACGGGCAAATTCCAAGTTGTACATATGAAGATCAGATCAGATATGTGAAGAAAAGAAGAGTAGTTTCAGAGAGTAGAATGAGTTTACTCTTTTCCATCATAGATCCAGAAATTGAACTATAGTCTTCAGTGTAGCACAGCAATCGTTACTCACCAAACAGTCTTGCCAGCCTACATTACTTTATTCTTAATCAAATCCATTGTTTTTGGAAGTACTGCTATGTCTTCCTCTTGTTAAATCTCAGTTAGAATATCAGTTTTATAATTAAATATTCCTAATCTTTTTTCAGAATTACATAATAATTCAGTTGACATGGTATCATGGGACAATTGGACACACATCAATTCAGTAGATAGAAAATGCTTTACTTAATCACGATGAAAATCAATAGGGTCAAGACAAATGGGTGAATTACATAATGCATTTTCTTATCAAGTAGGTATATATTAAAGAAGAAATAAATATGTGTGTGTATCTGTATGAGACAGAGAGAGAGAGAGAGAGAGAGAGAGAGAGAGAGAGAGAGAGAAAGAGAGAGAGAATGGAAGTATTGGCTCAGCAGCTAAGAGAACTGATTGCTCTTCCAGAGGACTTGAGTTCAATTCTCAGAAGTCGCATAGCTGCTTAGAATGGTAACTTTCATTCCAAAAAAAAATCTAACTCCCTCACCCAGACAAAAAAGCAGACAAAATATTAGTGCAAATGAAGACACACACACACACACACACACACACACGTATATATGTGTGTATATATGTATATGTATGAATAAATATATAAATAAAATTTTATGAACTGAAATTATATGTCTGTAGTTTAGTGGTTCAGTACCAAGGAACCAGAGGAGGACAGGAGTTTGAGGTCCACTTCAGGAACATATTGAGAGCCCAATCAAAACAAAAACAAAGAAAAAATATATATGCAAATGAGTGTCCCTTCAGGACTTCTATCATCCCAAATATTTTACTGGGTTTTCATAGTTGATAACTGTGCATATACTGAATTTATTATGTATATAGTCATATGTAGCTATCCATAACATACGAATTCATATCAACTAAGCCCTGTTATGCAATATACAATAAATTCACAAATGCCATTTTAATGCATGTCTATAAAGAAACAAATATCTCTATTGTCCTTAATTCACAAAGTATAACATAAACTATGTCTAAAATATTTCTCAATTTCACATGTTCCAGTCAGTTTTCTCATTGCCTCTAAGAGTCATAAAATAGTCCTTAGAACACATCTTGAGACAAGTCTCAAATATTGCAAGAATTTAGTATATTTGATTCTGTCTCTAGACTTCATAAGTAAACTCATCAATAATTAGTTAAATTTTTAAATTTCATTAAAGACAAATAGAACTAAAAGTTTTAAATAATTAGTGATAACCAGTTGTATCATGTAAAGATACCTAGGAGAAAATAAAAGAGCTCATTTCACTTTTGGACAACCTCATCTTAAAAAGTGTTGATAGATGCATTGCCTTTCTCAAATAATTAATTTTAGAAGCACCACCATTGTTTTCTTTTGCATTACTAAGGAATGCAACTGTATCAACATACAGGATAGATAGCTCAGCTCCCTGATTCCTGTTCCTTCAGAGAACCTGAATTTAATTCTCTGCATGATATCAAACAGCAGATGACCACCTATAACTCTAACTTTAAGGGGTATATATACATTTTTGGCTTACACAGCTATTTGCAAATATGTACATACACTCAGAAACACAATTTTTGGCAAACCCTTTAAAGACTATGTTGGTTAATGTGAAAAAATATTTAAGAGAATATGTTGTAATCATTCATTTTTCAAAATGTTACTAAAGCATTGTCAGTGAGGTAGAAAGTATGGGTGAGAAGCTGAAATTCATATATCTGCATAATAAAATAAAAATGAGTTAATTCATGTAAAAAATACATGCAACTTTAAATTATAAGTTCCAAAAGGCAAATTCAAAGATTCAAATAAACTGTACTTATTCCAACAGAAGCTTAAGACACTTGCAATAAATTGAATTAGCTAATAACATATTTACAATCACTTGATTAAAATGAAGTTATCAGGTTGAAATGTGGGGAAGCAATAGTTGAATCCATTTGAGTCTAATTTGACTACAGTTGAAACATTGCTCTGCACAGTTAAGGGCTTCAATTAGAGGAGTTATGAGTATGAAATACTTGAGAGATGCTTTTTAGAAGCAAGATATTGAATCAGTTAGAGATGAACAGATGAGTCAGCAAAAAAACAAACATACCATCACAAGCCTTCTCTATTTTTTTTTTTATTTTGAAGAACAAATTTTGTTAAATATTAAGAGTCTGGTAGACTGAAAAGAGCACAATTTTTGGTGTTTATTCAGAAAACACCTTAAAAATATTTTTAAGCTATTGCCAAGGTTGCCTGGAAATAAGTAATATGGAAACTACAGTGCCAGTGAAAGTGTGCAGGAAAAAATGAATCTATGACAATTATAGTAAATTAGGTCTTTCAAAAATATCAGTAAAATATAGGTCTTGTTATATTAATATTTTGTTGTTAAATCTTGTGTATATACTAGTGAATTCTATAAATTTTCCCTTCAGTCAAATGTACATTATTTAGATGACCTTATTATGAATGATCTGAATAAGATTTTATTGATAAGTGCTTTGAAATAATCAAAAAGTATGTTTTCAGTGTTAACTACATATATTTATAAGAACCTGTAATTCAGATTACAAAATTCTCAAAATGAAATAATGGACAGACTCCTCGGTGAGGTACTTGGTCAAATTATGCTCCTGCTTCTTTCTGCAACGTTATTAAATTAGGTTAAGAAAAAACAGAACTCATATAAAATTAAACTCACAAACACCTCTTGAGTGTTTCTTAGGTATTAGGCAATGTTCTCAGTACTAATTAGGTATGCACACAAAAATTATTATTAAGGCTAATATTCTCAAAATGTCTTAACACATTTATTTCTCAGTTTCTCAGATTACTATCTGCAAAAGCAAAATTGAGTTATAGGTCTAACATTAATATTGCCTAAAATATACATGTCTTCTTACCCACTTATACTACACTGGTATACACTGTGAAACACAGCTTTTCCACAATAGAGGTTATTACAAAGATTTTTATCAGGACTGGGATGGAAGATAGAACTCATAGAAGAGGATATGCTTTGCTCATGCAAAATATTTAGTTTGATGTAAGCAATCACACAGGTGAACATGTCTGTGATCATGTCAATAAATTGTCTACCAGTTGTTTAAAAGGATTGCAAAGCAAAATATAATAGTTTTCTGTGACTTGGGTTAGGGAAGTGGGGGGTATCTCCAGGATGTGACAGAGACCTGGGATAAGAATCAATGGGGGTGACCTTGGTTGTGACTCACTATATTGGGGCTATTGAACCTGAAGAGGCTACCACCTATAGCCAGGTAGGAACCCCAGTGGAACAATAGGGACACCAACCCGCCCATAAAACTTTCAACCCAAAGTCTGTCCTGTCTACAAGAAAATAATTGCAGGGGTGGGGATGGAACAGAGACCGCGGAATGTCCAACCAATAAGCAGCCCAATTTGAGACCAATCCTGTTGGACAGGCCCAATCCCTAACTCTATTAATGATACGCTGTTATGCTTGGAGGCAGAAGTTTAGCTCAACTGTCCTCAGAGATGTTCCACCCAGTAGCTGACTCAACTGATGCACACAGCCACAGCCAAGCAGTGGATGGAGCTTGGTGACTCGTATGTCAGAATAGGGGAAGGATTTTGGCCCCAAAGGGTAAATGAACTTCACAGAACAACTAAGAGTCAACTAATCTGGACACTTGAGGCTCCCTGAGACTTAACCACCTACCAAAGAGCATACTCGGGCTGGACTGAAACTAGGTCTCCCTGCAGTTATGTAGCAGATGTGCAGCTTCATCTTCACTTGGGTCCTGAAAAACTGGAGAAGGGGCTATCCCAAAAGGTGTTGCCTGTCTGTGGGACATGTTCTTCTAGCTGGGCTGCTTTGTCTGGCTTCAGTGGGAGAGGACGTGCCTAGCTCCACAGAGACTTAATGTGCCAAGGTGGGGAGATACCCAGGGGTCCCCACCCTCTCAGAAGAGAAAGGGAGAGGAGGATAGGGGAAGAATTGTGGGAGGGGCTGGCTAGGAAAGGGTCAGTAAGTGGGATGTAAAGTGAATTAATAGATAATATATGTATTAAAAAAAAAGAAAGAAAAAATACTACCAGTTGGTTAAAAGCAGGCAAAACAAAAAGTAATAATTTTCTGTGGCATGTATATTCTATCTATTATAATTACTGGATTTAACTACTTTCATTTAGTTTTAGATTAGCATATACCATGTTGTGCTTTCGGACTGGAGCCTAACATGGATGTCCTCTGAGAGGCTCTATCCAGTAGCTGATTGAGAGAGATGCAGATACCTTCAGCCAAGCATTGGATGGAGATCAGAGACACCTATAGAAGAATTACAGGAAGAACTGAAAGAACTGAAGGAGATGGCAACCCCGTAGGAGGACAAACATCATTAACTAACCTGGACCCTTGGGAACTCTCAGGGACTAAGCCACCAGCCAATGAGCATACATGGGCTGGTTTGAGGCGCCCAACACATATGTAGCAGAGGGCTGCTTTGTCCAGGCTCAGTGGGAAAGGATGCACCTAGTACTGTAGAGACTTGAGGCCCCAGGGTGGGGGAATATCCAGGGGTATGCCCTCAAATATGAAGGGGATAGGGAATGGAAAGAAGAACACAGTGAAGGGTGACTTGTGGGGGGTCAGCATTTGGGATGTAAATAAATAGAATAATAAAAATATATAGATTAGCATATACATGAACAATATATTTATCACTATACTTACATATATGATTAACTTTAAATATTTTCATCATATTTTTTCAATAGCATCTCTGTATGTATAAAATTAGGGAATAGATATGTCCTAGCAGTGATCAACAAGAAAACATTGACTGTTATAAAATACTCAAGATAAGTGTCTTTAGTTACCACTGACATTTCCTTTTACATTCTATGGTACAACTATTTAATTTTTTTAAACATTTTTTTGCAACATGTTATTTGTTCCTCGAAATGAGTAGTGATATACATAAGAAGATACGCTTTAAGTCCATGCACTTTAAATGTTGAATTAAAAAAAATAACAGTTATTATACTATTAACAAGCCTTTACTTTATACTTTGCTCTAAAAATTATTCAAGTTGTTTTCCATGGCCATGGGATAAATTCAGCTTACATATAATAATAGTGCAGCTACTTTGCACTCTGTTGGTTACTCATCTACTTGTATAATACATCTTGTATGTCTTAATCAAAATTCTTTTATTTTTTGTAATAAAACAAAATATTTAACTGGCTTTCCAGTTCTAGAGAGATAGAGTCCACAATGCTAAACCAAAGGCATGGAAACAAGAAAAGATTATTTAATGGAAACAGGTTTTTTTGGCTGTTGTTTCTTTTCTTTTGTTTTTTTTTTTTTAAATCATACACAAATGTGAGGCTAAAATTTAAATGGAGAGCTTTAAGGAGGAAAACCTGGAAGGGTTAAAAACTTATACACTGGTATTCAGACACATGAACGTCATTTTGTTTTTTGTTTACTGTGCCTTTGATTAGCAACATTTAAATAGTATCTATTATTTTAAGTTCACCTCCCATATTATATGAGTCTTCTTTTGTAAAATTTATAATCTACAAACCTCTAGGTAAATATGGCTAAGTATATACATCTGTGATTTTCTTTCCAGAAACTTCACTAAAATAATAGTAAAGAAATTAATATTCTTGTATGCTTAGAAAGAATTGGTGAATGGAAGTTACAATAACACTGGACCAGATGTGTCATCCAGTTTTTGAAAGAAAAAAGGCATCTTTAATGGGTTAAACCCCATTAAGGGAAGCTAAAGAAGTTACAACCTAAGTGCTGTGTAGGCAGATACTGATAATTAACAAGTCTATTTGAAGAATGCTGAAGACTGTAGGACCTGGTGCAAGCTCTAGTGTGGAGGATTGAGATATAGCACTCAAATGACTACCTTAGCCACAAATCTTTCGAGTTCTAGAGAGTTTTAAGTCATGAAAAAATGACACTAGAGAATCTGTATTCTGAGAAGGTGGGAGGAAGCATATTTAAAAAACTGGAAGTTATCTGCATTATAAATATTGACAAACATAATTCCCTCAAACATTTTAACATATTATATAAAACTTTACCAGATAGTGAATTAGAGTGTTCTTGCCTGGAAAAGCAGAATATTCGGAAAGAAGTCACTCTTATTTTCTTTTTCCCCACCACTGCATTCTCTCTCCTATATTCCTTTTTTTTTTCCTTTCATTTTTTGCTTTCTATCTTTTTGTGTTGTTACAAAGTCTCACTAATTAACTCTAGCTTGTCTGGAACTTGTTCTATAGGTCAGGCTTGCCTAGAACACACAAAAATCCACTGACTCCATCCCTCAAGTACTGGGGATAAAGTCGTCCACCACAACACCTGATAAGTCTGCCAATAAGGAAAATGTCATTTGCCCCTAATTAATCTAGAACCATCTCCTTCAGTCTATATCTGGCTATTAGTATGTCTTTGTAAAACAAGTTTTATTGAAAAATCAACAACACACATTCAAATACATATTGCCTATGTCAGATAACAGTACAGGTGATATTTGTAAAAGAAACAAGAATTCCAGTGGATATAAAATATTTACCCTCTGGGTCTTTGCAGACAAATAAAACCTGCTTCAGGGTAAATCTCAACTAATAATCATATGTATATTGAAACAATAATAAAGGAGCTTCATAGTGTATTAAATGTGACTAGATCAATCAGAATCATTATGCATGAGAGGTAAGTTTTTCAGCATGTGTTTGTCAACAGGCACATTGTTATAATTAATTAAGAAAGATAAATTCTGGTGCTCCACTATATAGTGGGTTGATCCTCATTAGCCATAATATCTTGTATAATTTAGAATGCATTTGCCATGCAAAAATTCTATGGGCTTAAAGTAAATGATATTCTATTTTCTTTTATTTGATTATTGCACAATGTTCATGTGAATTGAAGCATAATATTGTGCCCCATATCTAGAAAAAAATTATATGTCAAAAAAGACAAAACACAAAAATATGATTCAGTTTTAAAAAGAAAAAAAATGTTCTTTGCATATAGTAGATAAGAAAACATCACAAGTGTAATTCCAGCACATGTGAGGAGAAGTTGGGAAGATGAAAAGTTCCAGGCCAACCTGGGCAACCTGGTGAGGTCCAGGACATCATAGTCTACAAATGAAGAATCTGTAGCAAGATCCAAGCATGACAGCTAGGATAATATGAGATAGCACTTAATAATATTTGAAAAATAAAAATATTATCATCATATTAATATGTTAAAAATATACTGGATGACATTCTATGCGGTGAAATAAGAGGGAGTTTGTCAAAAGCAAACTTAGAGAAGAAACAGTTACTATTTTTTTTAAATCAGATAGCTAAAACTATGCAGTGATATTTTTGGTAGAAACTGTTTTCGTTCTTTCTAGTTTACCTTTCCTTGTATACTCTGTTTCACTATTTAGGGTGAAAAATAAACCATGTGATCATGGAAAAAATCTTCCTTGTGTTCTTTTTTCTTTTGGAGGTTTTTAGACGTAATTGTTTTAATTTTAGGTGTATGAGTGTGTGCCTGCATGTATGTCTATGTATCACATGTGTGCTGTGTGCCTTGAGCCTGCAGAGGCTGGAACTGGAGTTACAGATGGTTGGGAATCACTTTGTGATACTGGAAATGGAGCACTGGAGGAGAAGCCAGTGTTCTACATGCTGAGTCTTCTGTCCAGCTCTTGTTACAATCTTTTAACATTCATCTTTTTAAGGTTTCCTGTATATTCTTCCTATTTCCTTCTGAAAGACAAATGAACAATCTTATTTTAAGAATTGTGATACAAAGCCTAGAGAAATAGTATTTTCCTTAGTCTTTGTCAACTCAACACAAACTAGAGTCACTTGGGAAGAGAAAGCCTCCATGTAGACATTGTCTTTCAGAGTGGCCTGGGGCATGACTGTTGGGGTATTTTCTTGACTTATAATTGTTGGGAAGACTCATCACTCTGTATGTTGTCCTGCATTGTACATGACAGCAAGAAAATAAAAAAAATGGAAAGCAAGAAAGTAAGCAATATTCCTCCATGGTCTCTACTTCAGTTCCTACCTCTAGGTTTCTACCTCTGCTTCCCCTGATGATGACTATTAAATGAAATAAGCCCTATCTTTTCTTTCACTTATTGCTTTTAGTCATGGTGTTTTGTCCCAGTAATAGAAACAAAACTAGGACAGATAATTCACAAAAGAGCAGGGTTCAGTTCCCAAAACCCACATTGAGGAGTTCACAAGCAACTATTGTACCCAATCCTGATTTTTGACTCCACAAGTGCTAGTCAAACACATGGTACACATACACACATAAGGTACTAAAATATGAATGCAAAATATTTTTAATTAATTACTTAGTTAAAAAGCAAATTATGACCCAAGTAGACATGTTTCTCTGTAGGCCTTGGGACATCATTATACCTGCTCCAATTTAAAATTCCCATAATTCAAATTTCTTGTAACATGAAAAGGAACATCATGAGAAGAATCCCTTGGGGATTTTATTGTTCTGTGTACACAGATATTAGAATAGTGTTCTCCAGATACTAAAGGCTCAGAACAATTACAGAGAAGACATTAGGGAAGCCAAAATATCAGTTAAATTACATTTAAATATGATAACTAAAGTAGCATTTTAACCATGTTAGTCAGAAATGTGGAGGTAAATCTAAATGAAAACGTGAGGAGTCTGACTGGAATGAGAAGGACATAGGGAAACTTATGAAGAATTAAGTGAGAAAGTAATTTTATTTAAGACATTCTACATTCCACATGGAATATAGTGGCAATAAGATTGCAAATTGCATTCCAGCCAAAGCAATATTATAAGGCTTACCTAAAAGTAATAATGCATTTAGAATTAGTGAAGTAAAAGTCAAGAGAAAGAAGAGAGGACTATGGAGGTGGAGGAGGTGGAAGGAATGTGGAGCAGAAGTATGTGGCCTGGAGAAACCACAAGTTATAAGGGATCTCATAGATGGGGAAGATGGGTAGATCTGCTCAATCTAGCCATGCAGCTTGTATTCTTACTAATTGTGTTGTGTTTTCTTTGCCCAGGCTTATTTGGGTTGGAGAATTACCACAACAAATAATGACCCAAGTCATCTCATACCTGAGGGGCTAAGAACCCAGTAGTAGCTCAGTCCTTGAAGCTGAATGCCTCAGTAGTAACAATCTGGCTCCAAAACCCTCGAAGTTTCCTGAAAAGCTGTTTGTTTTTAGAAAAGACGAGAAGTCCAGGTTCTACTATCAGTGAAGAAATCAGCTGCAAGGGCAGCAGAGACAGCACAGATCAGCCCATCAACAAGCTAAGTAAATAATCTCTCCAATGTGGGCTGTGGACTTTGTACTGACAAAACCAAACAATAGAAAACACTGCCCAACATGACATTATTTAATTTGAGTATTTAAGTGGAAATATCTTGTAGGACACAATATAGATACATAATACTTTTTTGTTTTTTTATTGTATATTTGATTTATTTACATTTCAGATGCCATACCCTATCTCCATTTTCTTTCCCTAGAAACATCCTATCCCATTCCCCCTCCTCCTTTTTGCTTTTACACCATTTTAATTACTTGCAAGTATTAAAGTCAGTTCTAGATTGAGGAACTAGCATTACAATCAGTGCAAATAGTGAAGCACCAAGCAAGACAATAAATGCAAATATTCAAAGAACAAGCAAGGCAATAATCAAATTTCTGTGAACACTCCCATGATCACTGTTTCTAAGGACTTACCAGGATGACCAAAATATCTGAGCCTACTTCACTGTCCTAGCTCAAAATCATTTTCATGTGTAAACCCTACTTCCTTGTTCTAGCCTAAGATTTAGATTCCTGCCTGAAATTCCTTCTTTGTTCTAGACTAAGATTTAGATTCCTACATGAAATTACTTCTTTGTTCTAGCCTAATGTCAGATTCCTGCATAATGCCCACTTCCTTGTCCTTGAATAATGTCATATTCCTGCCAAGCAGCCCATTTCCTTGTCCTCAGCCCATGTCAGATTCTTGCCAAGTAACTCCAAAAGCTCTCTACATCTCTACCTCTTTTATTTCACAAACAAGACTGAACCTGTCTTATGTCATTTTGACAAGAATGCTTCCTTTCCTGTCATGGAATATGCATTATCAAAAGCAATGCACTTCTGTCTTAGGTTGGTAAGGCTCTCTACAGAATCGTGCCCACCCTTGGCTTGCCAGCCTGTTAAATTAATAACTCTGGGGATCCGTTTTCTGTTTCAAGCTATGTACTTTGGCTTCCAACATGTTGATGTTGTTAAAGACAAGCTTCCATACAATGACAGGAATAAAAATATTTCCGGGACAAAAAGGGCTAACATGATCAAATTATATATGCCATTCTTGAAGCTTAACCAAAAGAGAAATACTTTCCTCAGGCCATCAATAATTTTATCAGCAGTATCACTATTGCTCTGTAGTACAGCTTGAGGTCAGGAATGGTGATTCCCCGAGAAGTTCATCTATTGTTGAGAACACTTTTTGCTATCTTGAGTTTTTTGTTATTCCAAATGAATTTGAGAATTTCTCTTTCTAACTCTGTGAAGAATTGAATTGGGATTTTAATGGAGATTGCATAGAATCTGTAGATTGCTTTTGGCAAGATGGCCATTTTTTTCCTTTTTTTATTAGATATTTTATTTACACTTTAGATGCCATCCCCTTTCCCTATCCCCCCCCTTAAAAAACCCCTATCCCATGCCCCCTTTTCCTTTTTGCATTTATACATTTTTTAAAAAATGTTAATCATAGGCCATTTTTAATATATTTAATCCTGCCAGTCCATGACCATGAGAGATCTTATCATCTTATGAGATCTTTTTTTTTTCTTTCTTAAGAGACTTGAAGATCTTGTCATAAAGATCTTTCACGTGCTTGGCTAGATTCACACCAAGGTATTTTATGTTATTTGTGACTATTGTGAAGGGTGTCAATTTTCTAATTTCCTTCTCAGCCTGTTTATCTTTCAGTAGAGGAAGGCTACTGATTTGTTTGAGGTGATTTTATAACCAGCCACTTTGCTGAAGTTGTTTATCAGGTGTTTAGGAGTTCTCTGGTGGATGTTATGGGGTCTCTTAAGTATACTACCAAATAATCTGCATATAGTGATATTTTGACTTCTTCCTTTCCTATTTGTATCCCTTTGACTTTTGTTTGCTGTCTAATGGCTCTAGCTAGGACTTCCAGTACTATCTTGAATAGATATGGAGAGAGTGGGCAGCCTTGTCTAGTCCCTGATTTTAGTGGGATTGTTTAAGTTTCTGTTCATTTAGTTTGATGTTGGCTATTGCTTTGCTGTATATTGCTTTTACTAGATTTAGGTATAGGCCTTGAAGTCCTGTTCTTTCCAAGATGTTTACTGTGAAGAGATGTTGAATTTTGTCAAATGCTTTCTCAACATCTAGTGAGATGATCATGTAGTTTTGGTTTTTTTTTTCTTTCTGTTTGTTTATATAGTAGATTATGTTGATGGATTTCAGAATTTTGAACCATCCGTGCATTCCGGGGATAAAACCTATTTGATCATGATGATGATTGTTTTGATTTGTTTTGGTATGATGACCCTTCATTTTAATTAAATTCCAAAATGTCTTTAATTTCTTTCTTTATTTCTTCCTTGACCAATTCATTATTGAGTAGAGCATTGTTCAGTTTCCACGTGTATGTGGGCTTTCCATTGTTTTTGTTATGTTATTTTGTTTTGTTATTATTGAGGACCAGCCTTAGTCCGTGGTGATCTGATAGGATACAAGAGATTATTTCAATATTTTTGTATCTGTTGAGGCCTGCTTTGTGACCAATTATATGGTTTGTTTTGGAGAAGGTACCATGAGGTGCTGAGAAAAAAGCTATATTCTTTTGTTTCATGATGAAATGTTCTATAGATATCCATTAAATCAATTTGTTTCATAATTTCCACTAATTTCACTGTGTCTCTGCTTAGTTTCTGTTTCCATGATCTGTCCACTGCTGAGAGTGGGGTGTTGAAATTCCCCACTATTATGTGAGATGCAATGTATGCTTTGAGTTTTAGCAAATTTCCTTTTATGAATGTGGGTGCCCTTGCATTTGGAGCATAGATGTTCAGAATTGGGAGTTCATCTTGGTAGATGTTTCCTTTGATGAATATGAAGTGTCCTTCATTATCTTTTTTGATAACTTTTGGTTGAAAGATGGTTTTATTCAAAATTAGAATGGCTACTCCAGTTTGTTTTTTGGGACTATTTGCTTGAAAAATTGTTTTCTAGCTCTTTACTCTGAGGTAGTGTCTGTCTTTGCCACTGTATTTCCTGTATGCAGCAAATTTCTGGCTTCTGTATACATATCCAGGCTGTTAGTCTATGTCTTTTTTTTGGGGGGGGGGGAATTAAGTCCATTGATTTTAAGAGATATTAAGGAAAAGTGATTGTTTCTTCCTGTTATTTTAGTTATTAGAGGTTTAATTATGTTTGTGTAGCTATTTTCTTTTTGGTTGGTTAGAAGACTATTTTCTTGCTTTTTCTATGTTGTATTTTCTCTCCTTGTGTTGGAGTTTTCCACCTATTATCCTTTATAGGGCTGGATTTGTGGGAAGATATTCTATAAATTTGGTTTTGTCATGGAATATCTTGGTTTCTCCATCTATAGTGATTGGGAGTTTTCCTGGGTCTAGTAGTCTTAGCTGGCATTTGTATTCTCTTAGGATCTGTATGATATCACTCCAGGATCTTCTGGCTTTTGTAGTCTTTGGTGATAAGTCTGGTATAATTCTTATAGATCTGCCTTTATATGTTACTTGACCTTTTTTCACTTACTGCTTTTAGTATTTTTTTTTTGTTTTGTGCATTTGATGTTTTGATTATTAATTGACAGGAGGAATTTTTCTGGTCTAGTCTATTTGGAGTATTGTAGGCTTCTTGTATGTTCATTTACATTTCTTTCTTTAGGTTAGGGAAGTTTTTCTCTATAATAATTTTTTTTATTTTTAATTTTTAAAGGGATTCATTCATCCTTTTTCTGTATATGGGTATTTTGCTTGTCTGTATGTTTCTGAATCACATGCATGCAGTACCCACAGAAGTCAGAAGACGATGTCATATATTCTGGAATTAGCGTTTGAGTTGATTATGAAGCCACCATCTGTATCCTGGGAGCTGAACCTGTCCACTCAGCAAGAGCAGCAAGTGATCTTAACTCCTGAGCCATCGTTTCTATCCCAGTGACACATATTTTTAATTATATTTATTTTCTTCTTTAGTTTTTGTTGTGTCTGCAGTTTTTAATTGTGGGCATTTTGTCAGTTTTTAATAATATCTGGTAAATCTTCATATCTTATCATTGATAAACCATAAATTGTTCAGGCTTTTAGAGTCCCACTTTATTGCACTCAGCACCTTAATATTTGATTCTCAATGTGTACAATCACATTTTTTTCTGTATAAGCATTGTATATGATTGTAAAGAACACTAAAGTTCTTGAATAAATGGGGACATTTCCTTAAAATAACTCTTATTTCATTTTTCTTTGTCATTTTAAAATATATAGTTAGTGTATACTAGTTACAATCATTCTTGACTCTTTGTCTCCCTCAAACTCCTACCAACACTCTGCCTTCCTAGACTCTCTATAACTTTCTTTCCCACATATGTCATTTTTGATTTAGACTTTTTAAGTTGAACTAGAATCATCTGTATGATCATGGATTTAGAACTATCTGTTAAAGCTTAGTGGGCTCCTTATTATGTACAAACCTGAAAACAACGACTTCTTTCATGGATCCCATTACTAGCAAATAGTTCATCAGAAAAGGTTAGAAACAAGGAGTCTCTCCCTGATCCATGGATGACTGTTGGCAGACCGTGTTTTCCAGAACCAGAGTAGACAATCTTAGTTGTTGTAAGATCATAACTAATAGCTCCTCAATGTTCAAAAAATAGCATCTTGTAGCCTGAATTCTTTCTGTTTGCTGTTACATTCTTTTATCTCTTCTGTCGTATTCTCTGAGCCATAGAAGGGAAGCTATAGAGCCTTCGGGGTTGAATATTTGCAACTGTCACTTATTCTCAGCCATGAATCTCTGTATTCACTGATATTCATTGCAAAGTAAAGCTCTGATTAACATTTGGAGTAGCATTTGTACAAGGGAATAAATGTAAGTGTTGTGAAGGCAGTTAACCACTGAGTCAACTCACCTAAACAACATGGTAAAATCCCCCCCACCAGCTTAAACCTAAGACCTCCTCATCCATGAATTTTTGCATGAGTTTATAGTACAAGGAATGAATTCTTTCCTGTGATTTGGGCCTCATATTCAGAAAGAAAGTGGCTAGTTACATCCTAACAGATGTGACACTATTGTAACCCTAGCCATATCTTGAGTGGCAGGTAGTTTTGTAGTTCACAGCATTTATAGCTATGTAAGACCATTGATGTCTTTTCTTCCCCAGATGTTTGCATGACATATTTCAGAACTGTAAATGCTAGCCAACAGTGAGGAAACTTACAGTTGAGTTCCAGCTTATTTTCCATGTCTGATTTGTAGAAAAAATTAAGCCAAACAATATGGTTCTATAGAATACAAAATGAGACAGGGAGGGACAAGGAGTTGGTAAAATATACTGGAGGTATATGATATGGAACTCTCTTATTTTATAAGCTAATTAAAATATCTTAGACACAAAATACTAAAAGGGATCTAGCTTTACAACATTGCTAGATGACATTTTTCCTAAAATTCAAGAGTTACAAAACAAAAATTCCAATGCCAGATGTCATTAAGACTCATTGATCAGGGCTCCTCCCAGTTTATATCTGTGCCCAGAGCAGAGCTTCTGTTCTGGATTTCTACCCACTCAGCCCACACCCAGATGAAGTGTCACCCCAAGAAGTTCTGACACATCCAGGATCATAAGATCACAGAATCACAGGCTCACACATGTGAAGGAGGGATAGGCTCCAGTCAGAGACAGCAAGGTCAGCTAACACCAGAGATAACCAGATGGGGAGAGACAAGAACATAAGCAACATTAACCAATGCTACTTGGAAACATCAGAAACCAATTCTCCCACCATAGCAAGCCCTGAACACCCCAACACACAAGAAAAGCAAGATTCAGGTCTAAATTTATATCTTATGAAGATTATGAAGGACTTTAAAGAGGACATAAAAACTTAAATACAGGAGAACACAGGTAAACATGAAGTATAGGAAAACATAAACAGATAAAGGAATTGAATGAAAACATTCAAAATGGAAAAATGGAAAAGGAAAAATTAAAAAACAAAAAAGGGAGACAACCCTAGAGATGGAAAGCCATAAAACCAGATACACTGAATATAATAGAAGAGAAAGTGGGAAAGATCCTTGAACTCATTGGCACAGGAGTAAATTTCTTAAACAGAACTTGAATGGCTCAGAGTCTAATATCAAGAATTGATAAATGGGACCTCAGGAAACTAGAAAGCTTTTGTAAGGCAAAGGACATAGCCAATAAGACAAATCTGCAACCTACAGATTGGGACAAACTTCACTAACACCACATCCAATAGAGGACTAATATCCAAAATATATAAAGAACCCAAGAAGCAAACTACCAAAAAAACCAAACAAACAACCAAACAACAAAATAAAAAAAATAGTGTATAGAACTAAACCAAGAATTCACAGCAGAGGAATCTTTGAATGGCTGAAAAGCACCTAAAGAAATGTTCTTAGTGATCAGAGAAATGCAAATTAAAATGACCCTGAGAACCCATCTTACACCAATCAGAATGGCTAAGATCAAAACCTCAGGTGATAACACATGCTGGCTAGGATGTGGAAAAAGAAGAACACTCCTCCTTTGTTGGTGGATTGCAGACTGGTATAACCACTCTAGAAATCAATCATGTTTCTCATGAAACCTGATTTGGAAACCTGAAGACCCAGCAATACCACTCTTTGGAAATATACCCAAAAGATGCTCCACCATGCTGCAGGTGGCTAAGAATATGTTCCACTATGTTCATGGCAGCCTTGTTTCTGATAGCCATAAGCTGGAAACAACCCAAATGTCCCATGACAAAAGAATGAATACAGAAAATGTGGTTTATTTACACAATGGAATACTACTCAGCTATTAAGAATGATGACATCCTGAATTTTGCAGGAAAATGGATGAAACTAGAAAATATCATCCTGAGTGAAGTAACTCAGACCAAAAAGAACATGCATAATATGTACTCACTAATAAATGAATATTAACCAAAAAATACAGAATACCCAAGATACAGTCCATAGAACTCATAAAGGTCAACAAGCTGAAGGGCCCAAGTGAGGATGCCTCAGTTCCACTTGGATGGGAGAAGAAACCAATCACAATGAGGGGAGGGAAGGACATTGGAGGGAACGTGGAGGGGGAAAAACAGGGTAACATGATCTGATATTGGGTGAGGGAAAAGGACTGATGTCCTAAGGGCCAGAAGAAAGGATGAAAACAGGCAACCCAGGGAGGTAGGAGGTTGAGGGGACCCTCCAGAATGTACCAGAGACATGGGAGATGAGAGACTTTCAAGACTCAAAGGGAAGGACCTTAGATGAAATGCCCTACAGTGGGGAGAGGGAACTTGTAGAGCTCACCTCCAGCAGAAAGACAGGGCATCAATTGAGGGATGGGGTTGCTATTCCACAGTCAAAAATTTGACTCATAATTGTTCCTGTTTGAAAGAACTACAGGGATGGAAATGGAAGAGAGCCTGAAAAAGAGAAGGCCCAGTGACAGGCCCAAAGTGGGATCCAGCTCATTGGGAGGCCACAAGGCCTGACACTATTACTTAGGCTATGGAATGTTCACAAAAGGGACTTATTATGACTGCCCTCTGAAAGACCCAACAAGCACCTGAAGGAATGCAGATATTTGCACCCAACCAATGGACAGAAGCTGCTGACCCCTGTGGTTTAATTAGGGAAACGCTGGAAGAAGCTGAGGAGGAGGGTAACCCTATAGGAAAACCAGCAGTCTCAATTAACCTGGACCCCTGCAATCTCTCAAACACTGGACCACCAACCAGGCAGCATACACCAACTGATATACGGCCCCCAACATATATACAGCAGAGGACTGCCTGGTCTGGGTTCAGTCAGAGAAAATGCATCTAACCTTCAAGATACTGGAGGCCCCTAGTAGTTTAGAGGTCTGATGGTGTGGGGCTGGGGGTGGGGACAGTTTCATAGAGACAGAGGCTGGGGAGGAAGTATGGAGTGTAGAACAGTTGGAGGGTAAAACAGAAGGGGAATAAAATCTGGAGTGTAAATAAATAAATAAATAAATAATTAAAGATTTTTTTTTAAAAAAGTAAGTATAGAAGAGAATAAAGAGTCCCAATTCCAAGTGATTCATAGAGTGTCTGCTGATGTACATCTGGGTTTTTCCAGTTTCTGGCTATTATACATAAAGATGCTATGAACATAGTGGAGCATATGTCCTTGTTATATGTTGGAGCATCTTTTGGGTATATGCTTAGGAGTCATATAGCTGGCTCTTCAGGTAGAACTATTTCCAGTATTTTGAGGAACCACCAGATTGATTTCCTGAGTGGTTGAACCAGCTTATAATTCCAAGAGCATTGGAGGAGTGTTCCTCTTTCTCCACATCCCTGCCAGCTTCTGCAGGTGCCTGAGTTTTTGATCTTAGCCATTATGACTGCTGTAGTTCTGATTTGCATTTCCCTGATGACTAAGGATGTTGAACAATTTTTATATGATTCTTGGTCATTTAAGGTTACTCGATTGGGAATTCTCTGTTTAGATCTGTGGTTCATTTTTTTAATTGGGTTATTTGGTTTTCTGATCAGGACTCTGAAAGGCTAACTAACACAGGCTATCACTAAACTTAGTTCTTATTGTCTTATACTAAGTTTTGGAAAATAAATTTTCTGAAGGTAAGGACAATTATTTTAGTTTATTTTCTCCATGACATCTAAAATACTACACTGGACACAGGGGAAATCCTTGATAAGAATAATAATTAAGAATAATTACAAATGTATTTTGAAATATAATTCTAATCCCAATAGATTCTCCATTAAATTATATTATATATATAAAATGTCCTGAAATAATACAAAATACTTGGTGGTATGGTAAGTTGCAGATTTCCTTCAGGTATTCAAATAAACTTAGGAATTTATTTTGAAAAGATACAATACACAATTAAACAGGAATTTGAAGATACCACTGATAATTCAATTGATCTTTTTATATAGTATTTGCTTATCATTGTATGGGGACTTAAACAACAACTCACTCAATTGGACTATATATTATTTTGTTAGGAATATATTGAACTTTTATTAAATTGCAAGTGTCAAGCATTTTAAATTCTAATATGTATCTAAATTCTGAATATATTGCTCTAAAAATATATGGGAGATTAGTGAAAAATGGTTGAGGGAACATACGAAGTGATAAACACAAGCAGTTAAATGGGTATAGCAAAGCAAAAAGCACATCATATCTACTAATACAATATGTTTATGTCATCTTGTCAATTCCATAACAATCATTCATAGTATATTAAACACCTATTTTACTAATCCAAGGTAAAAATGAAGTACAAAAGACATTCCAGGTGCCCTGATTGTATCCCTCCTATCTTCTACATGAGCGTACTTAGTCTCATTATGTAGGGCTTCTTCTTTCAAGTATCTAGAGATCTTGGATAGGGAACAATGCAGACAGATATGTTGGAGTTTATGTAGTTAGAGACAAAAAGAGCAATGTGAATACTTCCAATGTCTTCCTAATTAACTAAATGATTCTGAAATACTATGTGTAATTTACCACTAGGTTAGTATTCATAAATTGTTTCTTGCTACACACATTGTGACACATGCTTCACCTTAAAATACGGCTATGAGGAGATAGTATATTAAAACTCTTTATTAAACTTACATTTCATGAGACCTTCTATTCTTTTTATTGTATCATTGATTGAGATAAATATTTTAAGTCAATCGTTTCTCAGGTTCATAATCACATTTTAAGTTGATCAAAATGTTTCTCAATAGAAAATTTCAAACAACTGTTTTTCCTTAGTGCTTTCAGTTATGTCTCATTTTTGAGCATTTAAAAAATGTCTAAATTCAAATTTTTGGCCATCTTCTCAAGCTGATTCAACTGTTCATAGCTTCTGATTTTCTCTGTCTTGAATAAGAATACTAACCCATGAATATATATTTTATTTGTACAATACTCTTTATATATGTAATATTTTAAAAATTGTCAATATCTGTTGATATTATCAGTGCTATTTTCATTATTCTATGTCTTGTGAAAAAGTTATATGTGCTGTATATGTGCTCATCATATACAGTTTATTATCATCTCAGCAAGGTAAAAAAGAATTAATACAAATGCAATTTTTGAAAACTAGATGAGATAAAAGTTCAATACTCAATATGGAAAAGTCTACATATAGCACAGAGCACTGCTAAATATGGCTTAGAAAGGCCAGTATTAAAGTAGCTGAGGATATGATAGAAATGTATCTCTAAAGACCAAACACCTACCAAAGAATTGGCTAAGAGAAATAGAAAGAAACCATAGAACAAAAGAAGAAAGAAACAAAAGCTCTATAGAAACCTCATTGTTCTTAGGTGATAGCCCAGTGCTTCTGTGCCTGCTCTGTACCACATGAGTTGAAGCTATGGTTATTTAACTCCACATTCCACTGCTTAATATCTCAACAAATTAGGCACTTGGCTGTGAATATGTATATGTAGCTGTCAATGTTGTGATGTTCTAATGATGCCTTAGAAAGGAAAAGGTACCTTTCCACTGTTTATAAGTGTATTATTTCTATATTTATCAATATTCACAAGAAAGATAGCTACATTCCCTAGGATGCAAAGAATCTTACCAAAATAGTTATTTGTCACAATTTAATATGTGTTTAAACTTGCTACACACTTAGCAAAAAACAAAAGAATACAATTTGTTATAAGCAAATTGAGTTACATACAGTTTAAAAAACTGATTCAAGGTTGAAGACCTTCTAAGTGATGCTGAAGATATAGTTTAAATATAGGCATTTCATATGGATATAAATAGATAGTAGCCTATTTTTTCATACACTTCACTTAATATTAGTCTGCTCTGAGGAAATTCCAGAAAGAAAGGAAGTCTGAGATATTGACATAGTTCCAACATTTCACTCTCATAGTCTAGTCTGTGTTTTTTTCTATCATCATGTTGAGTTGGGAGGAAATTTGCATATTGTTTTCCTTTGCCTGTGTTTGACATGAGATTCTTATTTGTGACAGATTGCAAAACTCTTCTTTCTAGATTTCTCTTGTAATATTTTGGCCTTTTTAAATACCACAGTTGCTTAATATTCTAGATAGGGAAACTACGCATAATAATCTGTTTCATTTGTACCCCAACTCCTTTTATATGAACAATACATACAAATATTTTAGAGCATTAGAGAATGTTCTTCACATATTATGGATACCACTTGATCCTATTCCTATATTCAGTTTGTCCCATCTTACCACCAATATTACTGTATACAAGGTTAACTTTCAATATTATATTCACTGTTCTCTTGTTTAATTTTCCAGATACTATAAGATTTTCAAGTCTTATCATTCTACTAGAAAACTATGAAAAATAAAAATTTCTTTTGAGAATGAACACATAAAACTTTAATAATTGTACAATTTTTACTTTGTTCTACTTTCATAGCTAACACAACATTTTTCTTAACACAACATGTTATTTTTTCTGGATTTTACTGAGGATTTTGTCTGATTCACTGACAACACACATTTGTCTTTTGATTTCAATGTCTTAGTAACAAATCTACCATAAATTTAATAAAATCTTTACCTGACATTTGGTTATTTCAGTTGTAGCACTGATTTCTTCATGTTTGTTGTCTCCATTAGACAACAGTATAAATATGTTGATCATGCAAATTATAGTATCAGCCTAGATGATTGCAAAATTTGTAAAACTTAATCATATCACTTACCTATATCATACACTGTATAAATAAATTAAAGTAGTATATTTTCAAAGTAAGCATTCAAAACAGTGAACATAAATATAATATCATTTATAATAAAAACATGTGCAAGGGACTATAGCAAATTCATGGCTTTGAGTTTATTGTTAGTGTGTTTTCCATATTTTATTTAAAGTAGCTGAGAGGAGTTAACAGACAACAGTCCAGGTTACCTTACATGGATAGTTGGTTTTCAAAACGTCAGAAGTCCACAGAATTGACGTTACAAATATTTCTATATTAATGTTCATTTTAATTTGAGACCTGTCTGCTCCTGACAGCTTCCTGTTGTGGATTCTAAGAAGAAATTGAGCATCCTTGGAGTTACTCCAGTTGTGCGGTGACAGCCACTAGGCAAGAATTGCCTCTTTCCATCTACAGACAAATTACTGTCCAGAAAAAGACACACTTGCAGAATAGTCGACTGATTATATCTGCCTACACAGAGTAATCAGCCCTTAATAATTCTGCACCACTAAGGTCTGTCAGATGATTCTGGGCCGGAAGGCTGAAGATTTGATGATCCAATGTTCAGTAGTATAGAGGCTTTTCAGGTGTTCAGAGGTCTCTATAAATTGGCTAAGTTTTAGAAGCTATGCTTAGTGCTTCCCATAATTTAAGTTAACTCAGTCATTCTGGATTTCTGACAGGTTGAAGACCTATAGTCTCATAGCCAATCCTGGCTATTTACTTTGAGAGAAAAGATCTGAGTGGATGGTTTTCAGCTGACATTCATTCTAAAGCCAAGAAAAAAGCCAGGTTCAAAACTAAGTGTTTTAGTTAGGAGAGATGACAGAGGTTCTGGTTAGTCAACAAAATGATGAACTGGGTATTAGGATTATCTTGTACCCCACTGGTACAATTAGGAATAATTATACTCTAATTGCATTTTGAGAGAAAAGTTTTATTTTAACAGGGAGGGTGAAGCTAGGTGATGAGAGAGACAAAGAGAGAGAAAGAGATCAATCGGGCATGGAGGCAGATGTTCATGTGTCTCCACCAGTCAAAGATAGTTTATATATCTAGGTTGGGTATTGGGTTACACTTCTGATTGAGCATTACCAAACTTATAAAACCTTTGATTAACATTTAAAAAATGTATAAAAGCAAAAAGGAAAAGGGGGCATGGGATAGGGGTTTTCTAGGGAGGGGAAATGGGGAAAAGGGATGGCATCTGAGATGTAAATAAAATATAAAAAAAAAAAAAATAAAAGTGAGATGAATATTAAAAAAAAAAGAAATAAAGCCAAAAAATAAAATAAAAATATGTGCAAATCATTTTATCTCCAAGTAATTTTCATGTTAACCCCGATAAAAGCAATGTTCAAACTATTTTCTCCTTTGAAAATTTTACTTGGACAAGATGATAATTGTCCTCCTCTTTTGTGAGGTGAATTCTCACAACATATAGATTATCCAGTGAGGTCACATCAACTAATGTTAAGCTCATGATCCAAAAGCTATGTTAAAGAATTGTCTTTTATCACTTGTGAATCAAAGAGTATTCACAATTTCGTGTCCAATTTTTAAATAACTTCAAGCATGTTTTATCTCCTTCTGATAATTTAATGCATTCAGAAGAGTAAGTGTAGAGTAGGGGTATATGGCTGACAGTGGTTTCAAAGATGATCCTCAGGTGGCAGCAGCAGCAGCAGCAACATTCCTTGAAAATCACTTAGAAAGTCAGCTTCTCAGATCCTACTTAGGGCCTTATAAGTCAGAAATGCTTTGGGTGTATTCCATTAGTGTGTGGTTATTTTCTACTGTGATTATCTTATTTTATAGACAAGAACATAGGCGCAATGGAAGCTTTTTAAATACTTAGCCCAAGGACATATGATTTAGCCCATTGTGCAGCCAGATTTTTCTTTCACATACTACTTTTCATTGGTATTTATGTTTCCCCTTTACATTAATTTCTTTATTTATTCACTTTACAACCCAATTTTTTCTCTCCTCCCAGTGTCACCCACACAAACTCCTTCTCCCAGTATCCTCTCCACTTCTCCTCAAAAAGAAAAAGAGAGAGAGAGAGAAGACCCCCACGGTTGCCAGCTCACTCTGGCACATCAGGTCACAGCAGGACTCAGTGCATCCTTTCCAGGGTCTGTTTTTTT